>NW_006436298.1:30247511-30323213 GCF_000325575.1 Pteropus alecto | reverse complement strand
CTGGCAACCACAGTTTTACATTGTACCAAGTCAATCGACTCCACTAAAATGCATACTTTGTTTCAAGAGTTCCAACTGAAGTCTGGCATAACATTGACCAAGACTGCTTGGATCATGAGCTCAACCTGTACCAGTGACTGCGGTCAGGAATTCAGAATATAGTGATCATTCAAGCCTGATCTTTACTATACCACCTAGGGCTAGAAAGAGCTAACAGGCCCTGATTCAGAACATTTGAATCACATGGGCAACAAGTGAGAGAAAATTCCTGAAAGGAAAATCTGGGTCTATTATCAGAAAAGAGGAATCGTAGATATCTGTTACATCTTTCATTCTAACACTTCAAATAAATTTATTTCTTGTTTAGCAGCATTTCTCTAACCATTGCTAATGGAACCAAATCTCATCATGGCTTTCAAAGGAAGATATCATTCTTTCACTTTTTCAATCTACTTGAAATCAGAAAGAGTATAAAAGAAAATTTTTTTCAAACAGCTTGTTTCTTCCTCTATAACATTCTGCAAAATAGAAACGTTATCCTTTTTCTCTACTTTATAATTTCTTCTTTTTTGCTTGGATTCCAACATTCAAATTAATATTCTACACTTCTGATTGACAAGAGGAAAGAATATTTCCAAGATGAGGTAGACGTCATTTGTTATATGTTTCATATATTTGATAGATGTTAGTATTATGTACTTCCATTAAAAATACTCTTTCTGCTATACAGAATATATATATCAGGATTAGTTATTTCAATTTTTAACATATGAATTGCCTATTATTAATTTTTACCATGTTTAATCTCCAAATAATTAACTCTATCCTGGATTAATTTAGAGTTGGCATATTTGTAATAAAGCATAATAAAATTACAAGTGTCTAAATTGAATCTTCAGATGATACTTAAAATGTTTTCACATTCTTTCTTTAAATAATAATTCAGAAAATATACATTGTGAACTGAGCATTGTTCCAGGAACTAAAACAAATATCTTACCTTTATGGAGTTTACATTTAGCAGAAGCAACAGAGAACAAATAAAAACATTATATCAGTACTGGTAATTATTTAAAGAAAAACAAAGCAGAGCAAGGGAACAGAGGGTAAAAGGGAGCTACTCTAAATAGAATGATCAGAGTTTGGGGACATGCAATAAATAATACACTCAAGTTCTGTTTCAATTGAGAAAAAAAGATCAGAAAAGGCAAATAGGAAACCAAATGTCACCTTTTTTGTTTACAACACTGATTTTGGAAAATGTGTCTGATATATGTAAGCAAGTGGACTTCCTAATACTGAAGTCCACAATTAGACAGACCTGCTAACCCAGTTATAGTCAGTGTTGGAAAACTCCAGGCAACCATAGGTCGGACCCCTCTCACAGCAGCATATCACAGAGCAGGGGGAACTCACACTTCCTGCAGGCAGCGGGATCCCAAGGAGGACAAGGTAGATTCTCTCAATGCCCTTTCAATCTCCCAAGTAGGTAAAGTCACACCTACACCAGTGCAGAGTGAATGCAAGGATAGTGACAGGATGGGTATATTATTAAAACTTCCCCATCCCCATTGCTCCCCACAGGAGGAAACAGGAGAAAGGGGATAAGAAGGATCTTCCTAACATGTTTTTAACTCCAGCCACATTCTGCTGCTAAGGTGCAGGTGAAAAGTAAGTAGGCAGAAAGTTGGCTGGATTTAACCAGTAAACAACCTGATAAGTGCTACAGAAGGCAAGTGTGGGTAGGAGGAAGGTGGGAGGAGTGTTGAGTATATCTGCAAGGGAGTAACTGTAGTAAAGGACATAAAGGACTATAAAATATAAATTGAATAAAGAGAAAAGCAAGTCCATTAAGACAGCAATAGATAAGGAATAAGTATAGTAAATGAATTAGACCCAAATGTAATCAAATAATGTTGGAAATGAAACTGGTAAGTGACCTGGAAATATAATATTCGGTAGAGAATAGTGACCCACTGGAGCTATCCATATCCTAATCCCCCGAACCCGTGAATGTTACTTTATATGGCAAATGGGACTCTGCACATGTGATTATGTTAAAGATCTTGAAATCTGAAAATTTTCCTGGGTTACCAGGTGGGCAGAAGATAATCACAGGGATCTTACGAGGGGAACAACGGGAAGGCAGGAGAATCAGAGACAGAAAAAGGAAATGTGATGACAGAAACAGAGGGTCAGTGTCAGAGAGATTTGAAAGGATCACAAGCCAAGGCAAGTAGGTGGCCTCTAGAAGCTGGAAAAAGCAAGAAAACGTACTCTCCCCTAGAGCTTCCAGAAGGAATGCTGTTCTGCTGATACCTTGATTTTAGCCTGTAAGACCCATTTTAGAGACCTTACCTTCAGAATTTTAAGATAAAACAATTCCGTTGTTTAAGACATTAGAGTATCAATAAGAAACTAATACAGTTGGTTAAGGAGTAGAATGCTGGAAGTCTATATTTTGAAGGTGGGGCACTTCTTCATAATGACAAACTCTAGCATGTGACATGGACTATAATGTGGCCAGGAAAAGTGAGGTCAAGGAGCTCAGAGGTGTTGAGTGTGACCACCCACATGAATACTGTCGTCACCAAGAATGAAGACAGTAATCTAGATGCTCAGAGCTTCAGTGAAGGTGGGGAGGGGCAGTGCATTGTACATTGTCAAGAAGGAATACACTTCAGAGAATCTGTCTTTTGGAGGGAGGAGGGAGAGACAGTGGTCTAGAAGGGATAACGGGAGGACACTTATCTTCAGGCTCCATTTTACATGGAATATGAGATATTAAAAAAGCCACCAGTAGAGAGAACTAGAAGAGAATTATTGTCCTCAAGGATGACCAACTTTCAATTAAAGAGAAAGGGTAAAGGAAATGATGGGGATATTAAAGGTAACCAGAATTTTAGATTTTGGTGATAAACGGTGAACACAGTGAAAAAGTTTGGAGTATGGGGTGTAAGCACACAATGTGGTCATAGTAGAAGATATTTAAAGCTTACAGAGCATTAGCCCAGGTGATAAACTATGAGCTGAGATTTTGGGGCTTCTGAAGGTGACTTAGATAAAGAGGAGTGTATAAAGTATAATGGGATTTGTCCTGATGCTTTCTTTTTTTAAAAAAGGCTAAGCAGTTGTTCATATAGCACTTGTAAAGAATTATTGTCTTAGATAGTTGTAGCGATGAGGTGAATAGACAGAGGTTGTCTTACCAGCAAGAAGACTGAGCTCTCTGGGCTCCTTCCTCTTAAGTCCATTTTACGGAGGTACATGCATCAGGAACACACAGAGCTTAGAGGCCTTGCTGAAATCCAGGAGTCCATGGAGCCCTCAGGCCTCCTTTGCAAATTCCAGAGAGCAGACTGTGGCTGTGAGAGGGGCCATGGAGCTGAGGACCTCTCCCCAATCTGCTGTGGAACCTGTTGGGGATCTGGTGGAGAGAGGGGCAAGCAAAGAAAATTAACATTATCATATAAGGGTTTTCTTGGTCTGCAGTCCTATAATTCCCATAAATTCAAGTATCTTAGCAGTAAATATTATTCTTTTTGGAATAATCTCATATTTGGAGAAGGAATAATTCATTTAAAAAACTGAATAGGTTAAAAGAATTAGAACAGTGAAAGTGAAAAAGAAAAAACTGCAAATGAGAAACAGCACAGATTGAAATGACTTTCACTAACACAGAATGAGAACTACTTTTCACAATCTGAGCGTTTGGACTATCTGAAAAATTCAAACCTCTGCTAGAATAATCTCCAGACACCAGAGAAAAAATATGTTCATTGAATTTGTTCTAACATTGAATTCTGTTTCTTTACATCCAATAGTACTTTCTACTATTTTTTTTCCACATAAGATGGTGTAAAGTTTTTCTCTTTGCACATTAATTTTAGTTAATATTGAAAGAAATTTAGTTAGTCCTTTATTCCATATGCTGAAGAACTACACAGAAATTGTTCTCTCTTTAGGACAAGGGTTCTTAGCATGGCTTCAGAGTGCCCATGAAGCCTGGGAAGTTTATTTGGAACTACGTGATAGGGTGGATGTCAGTGATTACAGGGTAAGGGTCCTTAACATTCTTCAAATCCTCAAAATAGTTTCATATTAAAAAAGAAAACAACACTATTTCTCTAGGAGTTTATACTATTAACAATATCAGATTTAATTTGTTCTACAACATAAACAGATAAAGTATGAAACAATGTGTTAAAATATTACTTTCATTCTTAGATTAGTTAAAAGGGTATGAGATCAGTGGTTGCCACAGGGTAGGGAGAGGGAGGGATAAATCAACATAGCACAGAGGAATTTGGGGGCAGTTAAACTATTCTATATGATACTCTAATGGTGGGTACATGTCACTATGTACTCGCCAAAACTCAAAGAATGTACAATATGAAGAGTGAATCCTAATATAAAATATAGATTTTAGTTATTAATAGTGTATCAATTGTGGCTTATCAATTGTAACAAGTACAGCCTAAAAATGCAAGATGTTAATAATGGAGAAAACTATTGGGGTCAGGGAGGTACATGGAAACTCTGTACTTTCCACTCAGTGTTTCTATAAATGTAAAACTGCTTTAAAAAAATAAACCTATTAATGTAAAAGAAGAGATGATGTTAACCATTGTGAATAAAATGAATTGGAATAGAGCTAGAGTGGAAGTAGAGATCCAAGTAGAAGACTTCTGTAATCATCAAGTCATAGGTAAAGAGGGAGTAGGATGTAGCAATAAATGACAAAAATTTTTGGCTATGAATTAATAAGCAGGCAAATTCCAAAGTACAGATTTTAAGGAATGGATACTTTGTGAAGCCACCAGCATGACAGCAAGGGATTTACAAAAGGTAGCTGGAAAGTTCAATGGTACATTTCATAAAAGTTAAAGGAGAAATATTGTATATATTAGAATCATTTTGATATTCCCATCCTGTCTTAGTTAATTCTGGCTGCTATAACAAAATACCATAAACTGGATGACTTATATAACAGGCATTTATTTCTCAAAGTTCTGGAGTCTAAGCAGTTCATGATCAAGATGCTGGCAGATTTAGTTCCTGGTGAGAGCCCTCTTTCTGGCTTGTAGAAAGCTGCATTCTTTCTGAGTTCTCATATGGCAGAAAGAAAGAAAGAGCTGTGGTCTCTCTAATCTCATCTAACAGCCCCACTCATGACTTCATCTATACCTAATTATCTCCCAAAGGCCCCACCTCTGAATACCAACACATTCAGGGCTAAGGCTTCAACCTATGACTTTTGAGGGGATACTAACATTTAGTCTGTAACACACTTCTAGACCTAAGCCAGAATTGCATTCTTTTATAACATAAATTTAACTCCATACAATTTAAGTACACATTATACATGCAAAACAATATTTGAGATTTAAAAGCAACCAGTTATTTTAAATAATATAAATATTTAACATTTCAAAATAAAATGTCCTCTCTCAAAGGAAGCCAATGTCAATAGATGCTATTTATAATATTTTTAAGTTCACTCTGTCCTTTCCCCTCACCACCCCCCTCCAAAAAAATATAATTCCCTAAGCAAGGATGCACGCATCTAAAACAAGTTATATTCTCCAATTCCTATCAATGTATGTAATCTGAAAACTAGCAGCAAGAATGTACCAGAAGTCTAAATTTATAATGTTGTCACATTAGGGGAGAATAAGGTAACCAAGATCCAGATAATTTTGGACTTTATAGTCTGTAGTCGACACCTAAATTTCATCTGGAATCAGGGCAGATCACAGAACACTGATGTAATATCCAATGGAAACATTATCACAGCTTGATTATGTAGTAATATGATGCATTTCTCATGTTGGTTTCATTAAAATAGCATCATATCCACAAAACTTTTGAATTAGACCATCTCTGGGGAAAGTAGTTCAAAATTATCATCTTATTAAAATGTAACTCCTGCTTTGGTTGCTTTTTCTTGTTTTCTTTAAAGCCCAAACTATGGTATGTGTGGCCAAGGGAACACAGATTATCCCTGAAACCTAACAGAGCAAGGCCTTAATGTTACAAAGAGGGTCAGGAGTCTATTTTCCATGCTTCTTCTTCAAAATACATTCCCTTCATCCACCACCTGTCCATCTACCCCCAGTGCATCAGTTTCCGAGTTAGGGTTGTGACAAACACTCCAGATTTTAGGCCTAGCCCAGCCTCTTTCACTTTAAGTCAGGTTTTTTTGTTTGTTTGTTTGTTTGTTTTTAATCTTCTCTTTTCTGTCACAGAGAGTTCTGCACCTGAATGTCATGACTTGTCATGACCTAAGCTGGGTTGACAGGTGCTTGGGAGAAACGAGTTGGGAGAAATAGATGTGACCAGAGGAAAGTCAGAAAGAATGCTATGGGGGAGGGGAAGGGGGAGAAGAGGAGGGTATTCAGGAGTTTCTCTCAATCTCTCATTTTCCCAAAATTACATGCATTGCCTGACAGCTCTTCTTGATCTCTTTTCATTTTACATTCACAGGATCGTAATGATTTCAGGTAGAACATAAGGGAAAGCTAAGGCTGTGAGAGGTCATTCATCTTCTCCATAAGGAAAGAAATGTGCAGTCATCCCCTCATTCTCAGAGTGACCCACTGTAAATGATGATTTTTATGTCAAACTGGACTTTCCTTCAGTCTTTCTTGTATAAATGTATGAAGGCTGTTCCACATTAAGAGGGGTCACCAAGGTAGCTTATAGATTTTCCTTCCCTTGAGACCTTTAAAGAGATAAATATCAAAATGTCTTTGAAGGATGGCTTGGAGTCCATACCACGGGTCGAAGAATGAATTTAAAAAAAAAAAAATCTTTTAACTGTCCTTGGTGCCTTATGAATAAGGAAAAACAAAGCATTAGCTACAGTCACAATATAAAACAATTCCTTTTAAACAATAGTACTTTGTTTCCACTGTGGCAATTTTTCTTTTTTTAAATGTAACTCTCTGCTACCCTGACATTAAATATCAAAGTAGCACCAACAGTGTCCAGTTGAGCTACAAAAAATTGACTACTGTGAAGAATACCAATATAGCATAATGAGCCACAAAAGACTCATCTCAACACTAAATTAGAATTCATAACTGCTTTTCATAACTCACATATGCCCAAATCTGTAGTGTCCAGAAATTACTGCAGAGTTACTGGAATATTTATTAGAAGTAATAAGATATGTTTCCTGAGTAGACATAGAATCTAAGAGAAAGGTAAATTCATCTCTTTAGAATTCCAAATACTAAGAACTGATTGGTCTTAAAATAGCAACAGGTTGACCAATGACTGGCATATAGTAACAAAATGTTGAATAAATGTACTAGAGCCTAAATATTTGTTTCTTCTGTCTTTTTGTTCTTTTTGAGATGATTACTTACTGCTCCCTCACAATATCCTCATACCTCTCTTTCCTTCAGGTATGAAATCTGGATTAATATCTTCCTTTTCTTTTTTATCCAAATTATAATTGCCTATGTCTAGAATCCTAATGGCTCATTTTATACAACTGAGATTTGTTGTCCTTTGTTAAGTCTTGAGATGGGTATGAATCTTAATAGCTCTTCCCAATAATTGCTGAAATAATTTTTTTTTTTTGAAAGTTCAACAAGACCATTAATTTTCTTCTCTAAATTGACCACTTTCTCCATCTCAACTAGAAACTGGAAGGGTGGAGTATAAACTGGATTAGCCCCAGACCTCAATGATAATATCTAATGTTCATACATAAGTCTATGATATTAAGGCATTATTAGTTTATCACCTCAAAAATTTACTGAAACAATTTACCTGCAATAAAAATTTAAGGTATAAACACAGACACTGCTATCATGAGATATCTAGGATTATAATCTAAATAGAAAGGAAGATGGTGATTTTTAGGGGCTTCCTGTGGTTCTGAGATCCTGATGGTGAAAAAATGAGGAATACTGTGAGCTTTGGGGCATCTCTTAAAAACAACATCCTACAACAAAAAAATGTTTCCACTGACTTAACATCTCCTGTGAGATTTCACTTCAAAATTGATTTTATTTTGAAAAGCTAACATGAAATCACCAAAGAGATTATTTCTAAAGGAGTTCTTTCAGATGTAGCCTTAAAACTAAATGTCCAACAATAATTTATTTTTATTTCCTCTCACAATTAATAGGAGATACAGTTCTCAATTTCTTCTAAGGTTATCACAAAACAAACAAAAGATATTATTTTGAAAAAAAAGTTGATCTCATCTAATTGGCCAACTAAGGCCATGTAACAAAAATTTGTTAAAACTGCTCTGTAAGAAGCACCTTGCTGTTCCTTCTGTCAATTAATCTAGTAATATTTAAATTAATTTTGGGTTAGTTTTGTTTAGGTTGGGTTTGTTAAAATTTGCAAAGGACCAAATCCATTAGACTCAACCTACAAATACGTTCCACAAAATTACATCATCTAAAATAGAAAATAATTTTAAGACCAAAATTAACAAATAGAAACTTTGTTTTTTATTTGGAAGACATTTTATAGCATTTTTGTCTTTTTTCTTCAAATTTTTCCAAAGCCTCTTATCCTAATAATTAATTTCCTCTCCTCAATCAAAAGTCCATCTTTATAGATAACGTGTAAAACTTAGAACCTAGATTTCTCTAGTAATTTATGACTTTAAAAATCCTAGATTCAATAGGATTTTTGAATTCAATACAGTTGCTTCAATAGCAGCAACTGTAATTAGATCCCCTTTTAAACATTGCTTTACTGATTTGATCATATTTAAGCTTTTTAAGAAGCAACATAGTGGCAACTTGTACATTCAGAAGAAATCAAGAAAAGTAGGATTATACTCAGATGAGCATACACTCATGTCATGTTCAAAGAAAATGCTCTGACAGTTTTGAATGTTTTCTGAAATGTCAACTATTTTGTAGTCACAAAGACATACTTCTTTCAGTCACTTCTCATTCTAGGAATTGAGTTTGTTCATTTCCACAATGTTTTTGCGCCCTCTTATGGCCATTTTAGGATCTGCTTCATTGGGAGCAATTTATTCAAGGATGTTCAAAGGTTTCATCTTGTAAATTTGAATTTTTATTAGAATAATGACATTTACACACTCTACACCTCTAAATATGTTATTTTATAATCCTAAATATGAATTGAAGCTCATACTTCTCCACAGTGTTAAGAAAACAGAAGTATATAGAGTTCAGGTTACTAGGACAATAATTAGGAAACAATCCATACTTTCCAATTATGTCTGACATATTATTAACAAGCTAATAAGAATTTAAGATTCTGCCTCCTAGGCCCAAAACAATTCAACAGTAGGCTATCATTAGGTATCACAGTTCTTATTTTCCTGATATTGACATGATTAAACCAACTTAGAATCTGGGCCCATTTACATACGAAGCATGGAAGTGATTAAAACAACACCCCCCCCCAAAAAAAAAAGCAGAAATGTGGCTGCCCTTCTTTAAAAAGTAGCAATAGCAAGATTAAGCACATGCACACACACACGCACACACACACACTTTATAGCTTAATTAACTCATATTGTCTCAGAAACATTAAATTCTTTTAAACAGAGATCTTTTAAAAAATTAATGAACAGTTATCTTTCTATTGTATTTAATTTGACACTTGTAACAAAAAGAAAGATGGCTTATTCCTTTCCTGACTTAAAACCTCCTTCTTTCTATCTGTTAGTTTCATGTTTAGAAAACATTTAGAAAAAATGTGAAAGTGTTAATGATAAGTTTTATTTCTGAGTGCATGCTGCTGTCAGTGAAAAGGATACCTGCTTTGTAGTAAAGAGAAACAAAATTCAAACTGTACATTTGGTAGAACTACTATTTAAAGTGTCTATGGAAAGAACCATTACATTTTCATAATTTTTTCTTTCTGGGGTTACTGCTACATATTTTAAGGTATTTTTAAGTTGAAAAGAAGTTTAACTTGAGGACTCTCTAGATTTTAAATTCCAAACTTACAGTACACTCACCTTTTTGTCAGAAAGTACTTCAGAACCTGTACATAAATCAATAACTTTGGTTTCCATATACAATTATTAAGGGCACAAAAAAGCACTAATCAGGAGTGCAAGAAATCCTATATTGAATAACATGTGAGGAGATAGAAACATAATTTCATCAATTAAGTAGGATAGTATATAAGATGATGCTCCAAATATTTAAAGTATCTATTAATTCTCAAATTACAAATAAAATTTAAAAATAAAATTTTGGGTGGTCCTAAAAATGTAATTATCTCCCACAGTAGTTAATAGCACTTACAAAGACCACTAATGCCTGCAGGGTATTATCAATTCATTGGTTTCCTGCATATAATTCTATCAGTGTGCTAAATGTGCTGACAGCAAACATATACTTCAGAACATCACAGTTATTGCCAGTTCCCAAAATATTCTTTGTCTACGATTGTACTCTCAAAGAATTTAAAATCCTATAAGCCATCTCTCTTACAATGCAACCATATCTACTGCCTAAAATACCTTGTTCATACTTCATAAAAATTGAAAAATCTGATAGGAAGTTACCAAGTGAACACTACCAGCACCTCCTCTTGTATGTGCTCTTTCACAGTAACAATCACTGACAACTGGAATCTACTTTATAAGTGTATCTTTTTCTATTTTAAGGAAATAGAAACTTTTTCTATCAAAAGGAAAGTTTATTAGAAAATGGGTAACGCTCCACAGATAGAGGTGGTCTCCTCTCAGAGGCAGAGAGTGAGAGGGACCAAATGTATCTTTTTAAAAAACTGGATACTCTTTGTTAGTGAGCCCTACAAAAGTTTGATGTGTCCTACATAAGTCTAATAATTTAACTGCATATTCAAAACAGAAAACAATTAAATCCACTGGCACCAACGCCATTTAAGAAATAGTAACGAGGGTTGTTTGAAAGCAGAGAAACCCAGGGATTCTAAACTACTTAGCATAAAATTCCAGGCCCTTCAAAATCAGCCACAAGACACTACTTTTTATTTCTTCAGCCCTGTACCTTTTCACATCTTAGTGATTACACATTTAGCTCTTTCTACCAGAAATAATTCCCTCCCTTATTGTAATACATCATTATATATTGGGACTTATCATATGGTAATATAAATTATTTGTTTGAATGGCTATCTCTGCTAATACACAACCAGATGAACATTTTGAAGGCAGGAATTGAGTTTATTAACTTTTATACCTCCAGTGACAAAGGAACATGATGGTTTGGGAGTAGAAAACATCATTATAAAGAACTGTGTTTTAATCCTAGACTCAATCACTTAACTTTCCAGTTTCCTTATATGTAAATAAGAAATAAAACACCTTTCAGAACTACTGTGAAACTGTAAGATAACTAGAAAGTGACTAACCCAGTGCCTGGCACACAGGAGGCACTGTTACCTGCACTCAATGTCAGCTGAATTGATCTTTCCATATAGCTCTTTCTCTTTGTATATTAACTCAAAATCTTTCCAGAATTCTCAAAATTTAAACCACTATTATGTTCCTTTTTACTCTTTCTCGTATATCATAATTTAAAAATAACCATAGCTATAAAAATAAAGAATTTTATTGTGTATTCAGGCAATTTAGGCATTTGAAAGCAGCAAGTTCAATTTTTTTCCTGAAATAAAATATCCTAAGAAATGTGAACTGAAGTTCACGGCATTCAGCCTTATTTTCCCTTCTCTTTCTCACCAAAAGAGAAAAAAAAAAACTTCAATATTTATAAGACTAAGAATAATGGATGGGCATAATTTTGCCTTAACATGCATTTCTGCCTTTTAAACTCAGTTTAAACTCAATGAAAGGCCAAGACCATAGACTTAATTATGCAGAAGAAGAAAAAAAAGACGCTTTAACTGCAGTGCACATTCAATAGACAAAATCCAAAGAAAGCAGTCCTGCCTGAAACGTTTACAAATCAATTCATTATATTGATTTGGAATGAGTTGTGCTGTAATTTAAAACATAGATTACCACAGGCCAAACTTGATAAAGTTCTATTTTTAAGGCACTTTCACTTGGCTATACACTTGACCTAACCTTAAAAAAAGCTACTGTATGTAAATAATGTTTTAAGTGGGCAGTGATTAAGCATTTAATCATAATGAAATTTCAAAAAGTTGTGTGTTGGAGTTAACTAATAACTTCAATAAATCATTGATATCTTATTGAGAACAGGCAATGTGTTTCTATTTCAAAATGATTTATTCCAAATACAATGTTAGAATGTTTCCATCTCATTTCCTAGTTCTAATGTAATCCTTGTAGGAATTTTTAAGATTTGGTTCTGTTTTGTTTGTTTTTCATGGAAAAAGCTGTTCCTTGGGGAATCAATAATCACACTTAAGATTCTTTTTGTCCTATTCAACTCTTCTGATGTTTTATCCTAATGCAACTTAAATATTTTGTCATTTTTATCACTTAATGAGTCTTATAGTATAGAGATAATAGCTGTAACTACACAGGGAATTTCTTAAAAAGCACTGAAACTAGGGTTCAGAAAGACTTGTCTAATTTTAATTACACATCAAGCAAATGGGGTCATGAAGTCGACTATTCAGTTAATTAAGTGCCTAAAATACGTGCTTCTTGGAGGAGATAGAATATTTGTTAAAATCGTTTTCTCCATAAGAAAACATAGGACCTAGTGAATGACATTAGCCACTCTCACCCTTTGCTGACCCTCTACCCTAAAAATGCAGGAGTCCAGAGAATATAAGTAAATAAAATAATATTTTGCAACTGAGTCATACCTGAGTCTCCCTGAGAAGCAAGAACCAATGGAGCAAGGTCTTTCCATACCATTAAGTCTCCTTCAGTGAAATCTCTCCTGGGCCTGTTTCCTCATCTGAGCAATGATCCCATTAAACCACATGATTTCTCAATTCTATTGTAATTTTAAGTGTTCTGAGTTTTTAATAAATTAAGTTAATAACAGAAATCAACTAATCTGCCATTAGCTAATGTCCAGATGACACACAGGCATATAAACATATGAATGTTTATATATGCAATGTGTAAGACAAATACACGTATAGATCTATTAAAATCCATATAACATTCAGTTTTGATCTATCATCCTGAAAAGGCTTCACTGTTTCTAGTAAAATGATACAAAAATTTTAAAAAACAAATAGAACACCTTAATAAAAACAAAAATTATTTTCTTTCCAGGTTCCTTTTTTTAAAAATGAAAGGAGACAAATGCAACAAAATTATGGTCTATGAAACAAACTCTAACTAAAGAGGTCATTTTAAATAATTTCCACAAATGCCCATAGCAGTTTAAGCCTTCTAAAATGTGTTACCCTGTTGAACCCAAGTACTTTAGCTTATAAAAGCTTTCTTGAAGTTTGCCAAAAAATTTCAAAATAATCCCCCTTTCATCAATAAAAATAAACGTTGCTGTAACATTTTTCCTGAAAATTTTAACAGGATTCAAACTACCCAATCTTTCTATTTTATGTATTCAGTTATAGAATATGCAAAAAAAAAAAAAGATAGTTTTAATTAGTTAAAACAAAATTGAGCCCCTAAACCAGTATTTTCATTCAAAATAAAATCTTAAACAATTTTCAATTGATTTCTCAAATAATTCTTGAAACAAAATTATTGGCAATAAATGTATGTCTCTATTCAAAGATTCCTTACTAATTGTATTTCTCTTGTAGATTTGAAAGATGCATTCCCTTCCAAGATGATTATACACCAAAAGTCACAACCTTTGCTAGCACTGCCACCTGCTGTTGTCTCTAAAATATTTTCCGGCATATAGAAATAAAAGTAAAAATAAATGGAATAGCATGAGCAAATTAGTCTAGAAACAAGCATCAACACAGATTTTAAAAACATTTGTGCACAATCCACTGACAAAGTTTTTTCTGGCAACTAATAAAGTTATATTTATATTGTAATAAGCCTCTTATTAAAAAGAGGAGTATAAGTGACTGAGAAAGCCTCTGAGATTTTTTTATTCATTTAATTGAGGCATATTTTTTATGAGCATTATTTATGTGACCAAAAAAAAGATAGTTGCAATACTTCCCCCCAAAAAAGGAAGTAATAAAGTTCTTCCAGGAAGAATTATGTAATTTCCTTTAAACTGAGCAAACCACGTCTAATAAGTGAAGGAATGTATAAGCATACATATAGGAAAGTATAAGCAAACATGGCAAAATTGGTGAATCCAGTTGAAGGATTCACAGGAAATCATTTTTCTATCCTTTCAACCTTTCTTAAGCTTACAAACTTTCTAAATAAGAAGTTGGAGGAAAAAATATAATGCGCTGATATTTTTAATCTGCTTTACTAATGCAATGAAATGTCACTGCATTTAAGATAACAATGAAATTATATGAGACAATTTTAATAGGTATTTTAAAGTCCAAGAAGAAATGGAATACTTTTTTAAAACAACACTGAGGCTTTACTTTTTTCTCCCCATTCTAGTGGAACATGATTTACAGCAGCTGTGGATCTTATGAGATATGGCTAGTTGTGTAGAACTAACCTAACACTGCTTCTTGGGTAAGGCAGCAACAAAGTATATAAAAGAACATGACTATACTCAACACACTTTTCTTTTATAATTTAACAACTTCGAAACTGACTGGTTAGGCCAAATGCAAAAAAAAAAAAAAAGTAGATTATGTTACACCATACAAAAAAAAAACAATCAAATGGAAGAAAATATTTATAAATGATACTTCCAATAAGAGGTTAATAATATCTAAAATATATAAAGAAGTCATACAACTCAACAACAATAAACAATGTGAATAAAAAATGGGCAGAGGATCTAAACAGATGGCCAACAGACACATAAAAACATGTTCGATATCACTAATTATTAGGAAAATGCAAATCAAAACCACAATGAGATATCACCTCACAGCTGTTAGAATAGCTATTGTCAAAAAGACAAGAAATAGAGTTGGAAAAATCTGGAGAAAAGGAAACTTTTGTACACTGTTGGTCAGACTGTAATTGGTGAAGCTGCTATGGAAAAATGGTGTAGAGGTTTCCTGAAAAAAATTAAGAATAAAATTACCATATGATCCAGCATTTCCTCTTCTGGGTATTTATCTGAAGATTATGAAAACACTGCAGCATTATTACAATAGCCAAAGTATGGAAACAACATTAAGCGTCCATTGGTGGATGAAGGGACAAAGAAGATGTGTATATAGATAATGGAATAAAAAGATGAATTATTGAATATGGGACAATATGGATGGACCTTGAGGGTACTATGCTAAGTAAAATAAGTCAAACAGAAAAGAACAAAACAATGTGATTTCACTCATATGTGGAATATAAAATAGAAAATAAACAAATGAACAAAACAAAACAAAAGCAAACTCAGACAACAGACTGGTGAAGGGGAAGGGAGGTAGAGAGAAGGCAAAATGGGTAAAAGAGGTCAATTATATAGTGATGGAAAGAAACTAGATGTTAGGTGGTGAGCATGCTATAGTGTATACAGATATCAAATAATAATGTAACATACCTGAAATATTATAATATAGAAATGTTATTAATATTATTTATAATAAATATTCACATGTTATCATTGATGTTACCTTAATTTTGAAAAAAATGCCCTGTTCGTTGTCTTGAAAGCAACTTTATTAATATTAATAAATTATAAATAATATTAATTAATATTTATATAATAAATAATGTTATTCACCAACGTTACCTCAATTTAAAGAAAAACTGACCTGTTTACTTGTCTTATGAGTGTGCTTCCATTTCCCTATCAAACAGTAAAAGATAGTAAAATACCATAATTGAGAACTCTTTGAAAACATATCCACGAGGATTTTATTATTGCTATTGTTAAAAAGAAAAAAACTTCATTTTAAAGCTGCTTATTGTTTACCAAGAAATATAACAGAATAGACACTTTTGGGGTTGTCTGTCCAATCCTCTTTCTGTGGGTTTCCCCTCCCACCTTCCCTATCCATAGAAATTTAAATTCCATGACCCTGGCCAGTCACAGCCTACTGAACAGTAAGTACTTTTCTCTTCTAGGAGTTCAGAATGGGGATTCGGAAAACAGTTCAATCTCTGATGTTTTTCAAAGTGGTGACAGGTAAACTCAAGAGCTACGGGGTTACCACTGAGTACAAAATGCATGGAAAACAGAGAGAAATGCCCATATGCAAAGGGAAAATAAGGAAAGATATGCACAGGAAAAAAAGGAGAGGGAAAAAAAAAAAAAACACATAAAGAGAGAGATGGAATAATGCCTGACAGCCTTCCAGTCCCACGTGAACCCATCAGTACTTTCTGTCCATGGGTTCCATGATATTCCATTGTATCCTCCATTGTACTCACACTAATTTCTGTGGAATTCTGTTTCTTGAAGCCAAAAGCCTTAACTCCAACAATTTGTTGATTATAGGAGATGCAGGGAAAATTTTGATTCAACAACAAAAAATATTAGAACCCTGTCCCATAATCAAAACACTGAAAGATGTAGATATTGCCAATGAAATATAATTTTAGAGATAAGCACCCTCCACAGAAAACTACAATATTTATCTTGAGCAAAGTCCACATGTAGGAATTACCATAGCATCTATGGTACATTGTATTATTTATTCAAAATATTCACTCCTCTTCCTTATAAATTCCCTCTCTAGTGATTCTCCCTATGAAAGAAATATATTTTCTACCACCACAATCTCAGGCTCGGCAGCACGACTTTGGCCAATCCAAAGTAAGCCCAAGTGATTTGTGACATTGCCAGACAGGAACTTGAATGATGTCTTGTCGTTTCACAGAGGCTTTCCTTTCTCTCTGATCACACAAGAAACAACAATGTGAGGCTGTGTAACAATAATGTAAGGATGTGTTACATGTCAACCTGCAATAGACTTGTAACATATGAACAAAAAAATAAATCCATATTGTCGTAAATAAATCCATATTGTCACTAAAATTTAGGACTTGGTTGGTACCATGGTATAACCTGGCAAAAATTGACTGCTACATGTCTCAAATAGATTCTCATTATAAATAAAGCCAATGGATAAGAAAATAAATATTTAATTCTGAAATTCCTTTAAATATTGCTAATAAGTTTATATTTTTAAAAAGTCCTTTTAGTTTTCAAGCTATCCCCGTTGATGATTTTAAAGATCTCTACACATAATATTTACCAAAGGATAGATTTGCTACTTCCTCTATGTTTCTAAGAATTGCCAACAAATTCATCTAAAAGACATGTTTCTTCTTAAATATATTTCGAAGATATTCTAATTTTAGCATCTGTGCTTTCCTTAAAAACTGTGAATATAATACTTTCAGAACAACATATCAATTGAGAAAAAGTTCTTAACAAATTTTATATTGTCCTTCAATAATATGAAAACCTAATACCAAAGGTTTTGATTCTTCCAAATAGTACAAACCAAAAGCAATTGTTAACACCACTCCTATTTTCTTGGTCATTTTATAACATCAATGGCCTTAAGTCTTATGTGATATAAATTTTGCTTTTGTTTAAGTCTCTTTTCCTGAAAACAATGTCATATTTCATAGTTTTGATAATTAGAAATAGCTATTAAATGAACCTAAGATTAAATATGAAGATAATTATATACATTCTGCCACTAAGATTAGCTGTGTGACCTTAGGGAAGTCACTCAATCCATATAAGCTGGTAGAGAGGCTTAGAAAAGTGAGGATAATAATCTATGCCTACCACATAGAGTAGGAACCAACCAACACTATAACTTCTTTCCTAACCTAATCAAAAGGGGGAAGGGGGCACACAGTCATAACAGAAGCAGCAGAATTTGTCCCAAATGAAAGAACAGACTAAAATTCCAGAAAAAAAAAACTAAATAAAATGGAGACAAGCAATCTATCAGATGCAGAGTTCAAAACCCTGGTTATAAGGATGCTCAACTCAGGGGAAGAATACATGAACTCAGTGAGAACTTTAACAAAGAGATAGAAAACATAAAAATGGAAATAGAAAACAGAAAAAAGAACCAATCAGAAATGAAGAATACATTTGGAGTAATCAACAGTAGATTTACATGAAGCAGAGGATCAAATCAGTGATTTACAAGATAGCAGAAAACACCCAATCAGAACAGCAACAAGAAAAAACAATCCCAAAATGAGGATAGTTTAAGAGGCCTCTGGGACAACATCAAATGTACCATCATTCATATCATAGCAGTACCAGAAGAAGAGAGAGAGCAAAGAATTAAAAATCTACTTAAAGAAATAATGATGGTAAACTTCTCTAGCCTAGTGAAAGAAATAGACATACAAGCCCAGGCAGTGCAGAGAGTCCCAAACAAGATGAACCCAAAGAGGCCCACACAAAGATACGTCATAATTAAAATGCCAAAGATTAAAGACAAAGAATCATAAAAGCGGCAAGAGAAAAGCAGTTAGTTACCTACAAGAGAGCTCCCATACGACTGTCAGCTGATTTCTCAACAGAAACTTTGCAGGCCAGAAGGGATTGACATGAAATATTCAAAGTAATGAAAAGCAAGGACCTACGACCAGATTACTCTGCCCAGCAAAGCTATCATTTAGAATAGAAAGACAAATAAAGAGCTTCCCAGACAAGAAAAATCTAAAGGAATTCATCGCCACCAAACCACTATTGCAAGAGCCAAAGGGACTTCTTAAAGAAGAAAAACAAAAAGGTCAAAAATATTAATAAAATGTCAATAACTACATATCTATCAAAAATTACTTTAAGTATAAATGTATTAAGTACTCTAATCAAAAGACATAGCGTGGATGGATGGATAAGAAAACAAGACTCTTATGTATGCTGCATACAAGAGACTTCAAATAAAGAGACACAGACTGAAAGTAAAAGGATGGAAAAAGGTATTTCATGAAAATGGAAAAAAACAAACAAAAAAGGTAGGGTACCAATACTTACACCAGATGAAATAAGACTTTAAAACAAAGGCCATAACAAGAGACACAGAAAGACTCAGTAATTTCACTTTGGTTATTTATCCAAACAAACCCAAAACACTAATTCAAAAAAAATATGCATTCATATGTCCATTGCAGCATTATTTACACTAGCCAAGACATGGAAGACAACCTAAGTGTCCACCCAAAGATGAATGGATAAAGAAGTGGTACAAATATAAAGTGGAATATTACTCAGCCATAAAAAAAAAATGAAATCTTGCCACCTGCAACAACATGGATGGACCTACAGAGTATTACAAACCTAAGTGTCCACCCAAAGATGAATGGATAAAGAAGTGGTACAAATATAAAGTGGAATATTACTCAGCCATAAAAAAAAAAAAATGAAATCTTGCCACCTGCAACAACATGGATGGACCTACAGAGTATTACACGAAGTGAAATAAGTCAGACAGAGAAAGACAAATACCATATGATTTCACTTATATGTGGAATCTAAAAAACAAAATAAATGAATAAACAAAACAGAAACAAACTCGTCTATGGCCATGCTAACTCTGAACATGCTCAATCCCGTCTGATCTCGGAAGCTAAGCAGGGTCGAACCTGGTTAGTACTTGGATGGGAGACCACCTAGGAAGACCAGGTGCTGTAGGTATTAAAAAAAAAAAAAAACTCTTAGATACAGAGAGTATCATGATGGTTGCCAGATGGGAGAGGGGCTGGAGGGATGATGAAGAAGGGATTAAGAAGTACAAATTGGTAGTTACAAAATAGTCATAGAGATATAAAATATAGCACAGGGAATATAGTCAATAATATTGTAATAACTATGTATGGTGTCAGATAAGTACTAGATTTATCAGGGTGATTACTTCATAAGTTAGTTACATAAATGTCTTATCATTATGTTGTACACCTGAAACTGACATAATACTGTATGTCAACTGCAATTTAAAAATAAAAAATAATTTTGAAAAAAGCAGAAGAGATGGCTACATATAGTTTCCATAAACTTTAGTATGAAGATTAAATTGTTGAAGAATTAAGCAATATTAGAAGTTACTTCTACTTCTCTACTAAACCCACTTTTATAACCACAATAAACTGTATAGAAAGAATGTTTTCATGCAATTCACTTTTTTATTCTAGGTGATCATTTGGTGAAACTCTCTATTTCAAGAAGAAAATACTTTAGCTCAATGGCCTTAATGATAAATTAAGAATTAACTCTAACTGTTTTAAATTACACATGGCAATGTTTTTCTAAAGTTTTTACAGGTATTTACTCATTTAATCTTTTCACAATTCTATGAGAAGTTACTATGTATTATATTAATCAGTCCATTATTCATGTAAGAAAACTGAGATGTAAATTAAGTAACTGGCCCAAAGTCACAGCTCATAAGCAGCAGTCAGCTTTTGAACCCAAGCAGGCATTATTAAAACTTCATTATTAAAACCAAATGTTATCATACCTATATGAGGGAAGCAAAAAATATTTGAGGAAAAAAATAAAATACAGTTGTGCCAAGAGTATAATAAACTATTATTTAATTAGTACATATCAAGTATGTCTTTTAAATAATCCCATTTACTTAAATTATTGGTTTCAAATTGGCAGAAATCATGTGAACGCAACAACTAATATAAATATTGTTGGTCTAAATCCAATACTTTCATTGCTACCATGTACTTCTTTCACTGTTATTGATGAATCAACTTTGAAAAGTCCATTTTTGTTTCAATAATGAGACTGATAAATTTTACTCTGTAAGCTAGATCGTGTCCTTGGTTTCGAAAAGGTAAAGTTGGAAAAGCTAGGTAAAGATGAAAATGTAAAAAAAAAAAAAGTCCCATGAATAACCTGCGTAAATGTGTAACAACTCCCTGCAATTACTTAGTGGGGGAAAAAAATCTTAGATTGAGATTTGAATGCTAATGAAAATTTCTTGCAAGCTATTTCTTTTATAAAGAAGATATGCCATTTAAATGAAGAAATGTCAACTCATGATTTGAGAAATCATTCAATAGCTAGGAAAAAATATTTTTCTGAATTTGAATTATATTTAAAACCATTAAGAATCACAAGATAGAATTTAATTTAAATAACTTAAATTTGATATATTCAAATAACTCAGAGTTTTTAAATTTAAAGAAATAAAACATATCCTAGACCCAATACCAAAGAAATGTGACAAATATTCATTCCTTTCAGGAGAAAAGAGTCAGTCATTTCCAAGGAGACTATACAACTCCTTAGAAGAACTAATTTGCCTAAAATGAGCAAAGATTTTATGCATGGTCTATTATAAAAGAGTAGATCTATATTTTATTCCAATTTTCAAATAAGAAAATTCAGATAGATTAAACACGAAAGAGGAGTCTCTATATTTTTACATCTAAGACAAGTTATCAACAGAACAAAATTTTGGTTATACCAATGTGTCACATAATAATGATTACAGAGTAAGTCGAATGGATAAATATTAGTTTCTGTAAATTCTCAAAACAACTTTACTTGGCACTGTAAACTGCATAAAACTAAAACAATTGGGAAATTACTCCATTTTAGCTTTTAAGAGGCTTGGTGAGGATCATTTTTTTTTTATATATAGAATATATCTGTTGCTTTTCTAATAACAAGCCCAAGAGGGCACCTACACACATTTCCAAGTTTCAATAACAGTCAAAGTATTAAATAACTAATCCAGTATAATGCACTATTCCAAAATAGAGCGTTTGGTCAATATCTTCAGAGAGACACTGTAATTGTTTCACTCTGCTTTCAATGAATGATCTATAATGAAAGTTGCTTTTCAGGCTTAACCCAGAGCTGTGCCCTGTGGGAAATGATGAGTCTTTGTAAAATGTGTTACAGTTTACTAATAAGGATGAAGAAGAAGCACAACTGATGAACCAGCAAATCTGCTCTGACTTATTTGGTCTTTGCTGAATGAATTTGAATATCATCAAAATACATTATCCTTATACAGAACCTGCTTCCTATGATTCACTCTGTCCTCACACTCATTTCAAAAAGAACGTTAAGAGCTTCAAAATTTTACATTCTTGTGCTGGTCCTGTAATATTACATAAAACAGGTTTTTTTTTTTTTTTTCCTAAAGGCAAAAATAAAGTTGTCAATAGAAATTGGTTACCAGGTGAGCATTTAGGGCCTGAAGAAAAAGAACATTTACATAGCTGTATTTATATGTGATACCAATATATAATAAACAATTTCTCACCTAAAAATAATGCAAAATTACCCTATCTAAATATCCATCCATTAACCATCAGGGAACCAGGGAGATGTGAATTAAAACTCTCCTTCTACCAGTAACATTGTTTTATATGGAACACACCTATTACTTCGTCTCCCTCCTCCCCTTTTCCTTTCTTCCATCCTTCCTTCCTTCCTTTCTTCTATTCTTCCCTCCTTCCTTCCTGATTCATTCATGAATTCATTTAACTTTTATGAAGGTGTAACACATGTTGGGCATTATGATTGCCTCTAAGGATGTGAAAATAAACAATATAGTTTTTCCCCAAAGGAGCTCCTAATCTTTACTATAAAATATTATGAGAAAGGTTTATTTAGAGTGCTCTGAAAGCAGACAAGGAGATATAATTCAGTTTCCCTGAGATGGTGACACATGAACTTAGTTCTGAAAATCAAATAGGAATCAGTCAAGAAGAAGTCCTATGGGTGAGGTAGGTATATCTACCAGACTTACAGCTTCTATAATTATTTAGTTATGGGCTTAGGATAGATAGCAAATAGTGAGTGATATTTTCCAAAGTTGGGTGCATACAGAGTATATGAGACAATTACAAGAGTACAGAAAGAAAATATTAGAACTTCTATTACAATTATTCTTACAACCTCCTTTTTCCAAAATTCTATTTCTGCACATATTATATAATGTACATAATATTTTAGTATTTTAAACCTTGTATATGTGTATAATTTATAAATAAATAAATATATACTGGGTATAGAGTTTTCTGAATTTTTAATTAATAGTAGTATAATTAAAGAAACAGAAAGAACTACATATTCTATAATATCCCAAAGGTGATACATAGTAATAAAGGATTTTACACAGATTAACAAATGGATTTAACACTCTGGCTGTATTCTAGGAGGCAAATTAGAAGATAATCTCTGAAACAAGTAAAGCAGTTGTGAAGCCACTGTAATAATCCTAGTAAAAATCATAAACAATGATGGTGGCACAGTGGAAATGCTAAGAAGAAGGCAAAGGCTACTTGTAAGGAAAAAAATTATGAACTATAAATCGGATTGTTTACACCATTCTTTACATTTTGATCCTACACAATTCCACAAATATAATTTATACATCTTTCCAAAAGCAGGCTTACAAATCAAATTATAAGGTACTACTATCCTATTTGAGATCATTAAAACTCAAAGGTGAAATTATATTCTGATTTCATGACTAGGACCAATATGTGAAAAGCAATGTAATCACTGTCCCAGTTATATCAATCTAGTTTTTCTCACTTAAGCTAAGTTAAAATCTTGAACACAGAAGATGAGAGAAAGGGAAGGAAGGAGGGGAATGGCAAAAGTAAGTGTGAAAGGTGCTAGCTGATATATAGCTAGGATGCTAAGATCATCACCTGATTATCCCATGCCATCGTATTAGTAATGGAACAAAATATTGCATTTTTGTTTTCCCTCTCTGCTTTATCAGATTTCATAAGCCGGGGACTTTTAAATCAATCTGCATCCAAATATATCATGTTTCCTTTGCTAAGAAAACCAGAAACCAACCAAAAGAAAATTAATATTGAGTTATAACTTAGGTAAGTTATGCTTTATCCACTGGAACTTAAACAGTTGGATTTAACAAAATTTGATACATATATTTTGTATAAGTGAGCTCCATTAACTTTAAAACCTGGAAAAGGAACAGATTTGATCATAGAATTTGACTAAATTGTACCTTTAAATACTTTTCTCCATTAACGTTTTAAGAACTCCTTACTTATTTTTGAATTAATGAATTAATGTTCAAATTTTATTTCAGAAGAAAGTGCTTAGACTTACATAAGAAGGATCACATTGATGTTCTTCTTTTCAGAAAAGCTCTGCGTGATTTAAATTTGAAATGTTTTCATCCAAAGCAGGTAACTTTTTAACTAAACAAAATGGAATACTGTATGAGATATCCCTAGTGCCATTATGTAATAGTTCTTTATTTTGGTTTTCTAAGTATTTCACATGGCCTTCAGTGGCATAGCTCCTCTCTTAAATTATTCTATCTTTCCCACAACTCTGTGGATCAGATTTATATTGGAACTGGCTAGAAAGTATTGTGGCAATAAGTGGATTCTCAAGGATTTTTCACAAGAACTGAAAATAAAAAGCATTTTTAACATTAACATTAACAATCATCTATATAATGTTGAAAATCAGTTTTTTATGCTAAAAATATACACTTTTTGAATAAAAAAGAGAGACAGGAGATAGAATAGCCTTGTAATTTTTCTAAATTCTATAAACTTATTGGATTCAGACTGACAGTTTAATTCAGAGAATAAAAAACAAAATGCCAGCCCACAGTTTCAAAAAGTGTTATCATATTAATCATTCTAAATTCCATTCCTCTTTTTAATGTATTCTGAGAAATTGTAGTAATCAGTATTATATTATTGTTGTAATGATAGCTTAGGAGGCAACAGAAATCCTCTCTGGGATACTGAAATCAGACAAGTTGGGGACAACTGACAGCACTGTCAGGACATTTTGTTTAGAAATAACAGGTAAGGTGCCCTCTAATCATAGTAAAATCATCCCAGTTTTTCATTCTAAAATTCCAGATTTACTTCTACACTAATTATATATGTGGCTCAAGAACACACCATATGCACCCCAAAAGTAAATTAACTTATATGTGAGCACATAACATGTAGCTTTAAATATTGTACTAAATCACCCATCCTCCGTAGAGACAGAATGGACTGATTCATAAAGCAGGTAACAAACCTAAGGCTCTCAATCACAGCTAAAGGAATTTACGTGCACTGCAGACATTCACTCTCCATAGAAGGTCACTGCTTCACAGCCGGGAAAATAATCCCTACCAGCAGCCTTGCAAAGTGCCTGAGGCATCGCTCCTGAGAGGCATAACTCCTCTTCTTTCAAGGCTAGAGGTCACAGCTATGATCATAGCTCAGTCAAATTTAAAGGGAAAAGTATCTGAGGTCAAAAATATCCTAAGGAAAAATAGAAGACTAAAACTAAAAAATATATTGTGTTCCTCTGGGCTTTAGCATAGTGATGGAAAAACCTGTTGCAGAATATTAAATTCAGATTTTTTTTTCATCCAATAACTTCAAAATAACTAAACAAAAACTGAATACATAATCTGACGGATGTCACACTGCAATCAGTTTTGAGGACATTTTTAAATGCTACAAATCCATTTAAATCTTCATCAGCTTAGACATTCTAAAAAAGAAAAATCAAGTTTAAGTGACTTAAACATGAAATGTGAGCAGCGGCTCGATGATTAAATTACTGCATCAATTAACTTGAGTTCACAGAAAGAATGCTGTTCTTTCAAACAATATTTATTCCGCCTCAGATCAGACAGACGACTCCTCACATCACGGTTGTTGCTTCATAAAATGCAACTTATACAGCAAAAGGGGAGAGATAATTTGTAAGTAAGAATAAACTCCTGTTTGGGAATTCTTTATAAAAGACATAAACTAAATTGATGTTCATGTGAAAAATACAGTCATTTCATATACTTCTGAGAGTGAAAAACTCTGAAAATTGTTTTTGAAAATCATAAGACAATGAAATTACCACTAACCTCAACAAAAGTGACTTGGTACCCATAAAAATCATAAATGAGCATATTTAAAAATTAAAGGCATTTTTGGATGTACACATTGCAAAGGGTAAAGTGTTTTATTTTGGTCATCTCTGCCAACTGCTATTTCATGCTGTCATTTTCAGTAAGGGGAAGGGTGAGCATAACAGGCCTTAAATCAAAGAAGTTGAGAACTGCTGACAGAGCGCTATCTGCACTCTGCCTACTAGGGCCCTTAAATATCAGGATTTTATGGTGTGTTTTTCTGACATATCTGTTACTTAGTAGACTCTAAAACCTCCTTGGAATCTGGAGTACTAATCTACTTTTATCTCTAAGTTTGTTCCTACTCATTTAAGAAACAAAGTTCTAACGTGACAAGAAAAAAAGAAAAAAATCCCTGACAGATTTTGTACTTTCATTGTCCCTGGCCCTTCAAAACTCAGTTCACAGGTTACCTCCTCACTGTTTTCTCCATTACACAGAATAGACTAGGTATGGCAAGGTAGCAACTTACCTCTGAAATCTCAGTGGCTTACACCAACAAGGTTTATTTCCCTCTCATCCAAATTCCATCCCAAGTCTAGCAGCTCTCCATGATAGCTCCCTCCCAAGGGTAAATGCCAGTCCTATGTCCTTGAGACTTGGTCATCTTAACATGCCATATTCGGATTTCCATAACACAGTAATAAATATCTAGAGGGAAATGCACTGTCTTATAACTGCTTTGGCCCAAAAGAGCATCACAGTGCAATGACTAGAACTAGTCACAACAACATGGGCCATGCCCTCTTTCCAGAAGACCTGGAAGGAGAGAAGGATAACACATGGGTAAGCACTTTGTCTCCACTATACCTTTTCTAACCTTGCCCTGTAAATATAGATTGGGTACCCATAATGTGCTCTCCACTTTGTCCTCACTCTGTTATAGAACATTGTTTATCATTATTTTATTTTATTAGGAAATGACCTACTTGAAGGGAACAAATAGATATTATTTTCCTGGCTAAATTCCATAAATACACAAATAAATATAACCACAGAAAGTCAGATGCATGCCTTAACATTATTTGAGAAGTTCTAATTACCCAGGCTTAGTAGCAACAACAAAAATATATTTGAGTTAACATGAAAAGCACCATTTATTCAGCATCAACAAATATTCACTGAATGTTTCCTAAAGACCAATCAACATTCCAGATCCTGGGAAAACAGCAGTGAGATAAAGAAGGACCTTCTCATGAAGTAGTTTATATTATAATAGGGGAAAACAATAAATAAGCATCAGAAAACAAGAAATATCAAAAATAAGAATGCCAGAAATAAAAACATATCAGTAGAAGAACTACTATAAACTGGGTGATCAGGGAAGCCCTCTAAAAAGGTGACATTTGAGTGACACACGAATGGCAAGAAGGAGCCTGCAATTAGAAAATCTAAGGGAACAGTATTTTTTTTTTAGATGCCTCCATTTTTATTTACTTTTTTATTGAGGTATCATTTACACACAGTAAAGTACATAAATCTTAATTTATAACACTCATAAATCTTTGAGTGTATAGCTCAAAGAATTTTTACATATATCTATAGGGAGATTAACACCACTCAGGTCAAAATATAGAATAGTTCCAGTGCTCTCAATAAAGTGGGTATAGAAGCAACATACCTCAACATAATAAAGGCTATATATGACAAGCCCACAGCTAACATCTAAAAAACAAAAATCAAGCTCATACATTCAGAGGCAAAGGGTAAGGTAAGGGCAAAATAAGTGAAGGGAATCAAAAAGTACAAACTTCCAGCTATAAAATAAATGCCATGGGGATGTAATATACAGCACAGTGACTATAGTTAATAATACTGTACTTCATAATTGAAAATTGCTAAGACAATAGATCTTAAAAGTTCTCATCACAAGAAAAATGAAATTCTGTAACTATGTATGGAGACAGATTTCAATTAAACTTAATGTGGTGATCATTCCACAATATATACAACTATCAAATCATTATGTGTACATCTGAAACTAATATAATGTTGCATGTCAATTATACCTCAATTTAAAAAAAAAGGCAAAGTTAACCTATGGAGATAGAGACAGAAGAGCAGTCAGCTTGGGAGGGGGTACTCTTGGAAGGGGCCCAGGAGTGTTTGCTAGAAGAGTATTTTATTTTTTAAGTTTTTAAATGCCAATTTATTTTTTTTCATACTATATATACATAATTTTTTTAATATTTTACTTTTTTATTTTCCCCCTCCTTTCTTGTAACCACTAGTCCATTGTCCATGTCCATGAGTCTCTGTTTGTTTGTCCTATTCATTTGTTGCTTTTAGGTTTATATCCCACATATGTGATATCATGTGATTTGCAACCTTTTCTGTCTGGTTTATTTCACTTAATATGATTATTTCAAGGTCCGTCCATGTTGTCGCAAATGGCAGTATTTCATCCCTTCTTATGACTGAGTAATATTCCATTGTATATATGTACCACAGCTTCATTAACCAGTCATCTAGCGTAGGACACTTTGGTTGCTTCCGTGTTCTAGCCACTGTGAATAATGCTGCTATAAACATTGGGGTGCAAATATCTTTTCAAATATGAGTTTTCAAGTTTTTGGAGTAAATACCCAGTAGAGGGATTGCTGGATCATATGGTAGGTTAACTCTTAGTTTTTTGAGGAACCTCCATATCACTTTCCATAGTGGCCATACCAATTTGCAGTCCTACCAACAGTGTATGAGGATTCCGATTTCTCCATGTCCTCTCTAACATTTGTTATTACTTGTCCTGTTGATTATAGCCATAGAAGAGTATTTTAAAAGGAACAACTAGTCCAAGTCCAGAGCAAACTTGGTGTATTTAAGAATACAGAATTTTCGTATAATGTATGTAAATTAGAAATGCCCCTGTGTGTAGTTACATGTGAAATTATCTTATATCAAGAACCTTATGTAGAGTTCAAGATCCCCTCACTTTTATTGAATTCATCTCTAAACTGTGTAGAGTTAAAGCACAGTTCCCAGCATATCTAATCATTATCAACAACCAACTTTTATTTAGTGGCTTAAAAGTGAAAGAAAAGTAGCTATTATGATAGTTCTTTAAAAAATCTGACTCCTCATTTAAAAAATTACAATATATTAGAAAAAAGGCAAAAAAATAAAGTGTTAATTAACACAAAAACTTAAAAGTAATGTGTGGCAAGAATAAAGCACAACTCCAGATAATATAAGATTAGTTACCAAGTATAATTATCTACATAAACTTTTATTTATGTACTGTCCATAAAGTCAGGTTTCTTTCCGGTTGATGGGAAATGACTGGATGGATTTTCATGAAATTTGCAGTATACGGTTGGCATATTTCTGTCTCTAGAAATAGTCTATGCATTATACACAACATTTATTTTCAGGGCACCCAAAAAAGGTGGAGAGTAACTTTCCAGAGCAGTTAAAATTAAAAAATACAACAATGGGTCCATGAGGTCTTACAAGGCTGGTAATAGTAAGGGATAAGCCATTTTGTAAAGTGATTCCATGGGTGAGTAGAGAAAAAAAAAAACAGTTTCAAATTTGAACTCCAAATCATTTGACTCAAAAACAATCAATCCAGTTTCATGTATTGAATTGCAATAATATTCTCATATACATAATTGAATATAGTATGTTCCAGAATGAGTGGTAGTTGGGATTTATTTATTTAATGATGCTAATGATTCTCCTAAACTATGCCGAGAAAGCTAACTACTATAACTACTATAAAATAGGAGTTATGAATTGAAAGGAGGAAAAAAATCCTTGTCTCAGTTTAGGTTTGCCAAGAAGGAAATCCAGAGACAATGATTCACAAGCAATTGGTTATCTAGAAGAAAACAATGGAAGGGAAGAGAGGAAGTGAGAAAGGGAAGGGACAGCAGACAAAGGTTTGGTTATTAATCAAGTGTCTACTGTAGATAAAAATCCTAATCCCACTGGGGAATTCTGGCAGCCAGATGAGAACAGTTTAGCCAGTGTAGCAAAAGTGTGAGAGGTATTTATATATTCAATCATGTCAGTCATTAGCTGAGGGCTGCTCCCAGATAGTATTAATTATCTGGCATGCTGGTCTGCTGAGCAGAAGGACAAAGTGGGCTTTGGTGACAAGTAAAAGACCTCGAGTAAAGAAAGAAATTGCTGGCAACTGAAAGAAGAGCCAACATACACTGAAGTGACAAGAGCAAGGGGATACTGGTAGTAAACAGATAATCACATGGACAGATATGATCTAGAAGATCCAATGAAAGAGGGACTTGAATTAGGCTTTGTGAAATGAGTAGTATTTGATTAAGGGAAAACATTTAAGTCAAGAAAATCGGCATGAGCAAAAGTATTTAAGTAGGAAAGCATAAGAAGTCTCCTAGGTCAGCTGTAAGCCAGTTTGTCTATATTCTTGGGAAAATATAGCTAAAATTACATGGTGGGTTCATATTAAGGAGGGTGTCTAATGCTAGGCTAAAGAGTTGTAACTTTTTCTCATAAGTATTGAAGAAACTTTAAGTTTCTAACTGGGAATGTAATAAAATGAAAACATTATTTTAAGGCATTGACATCTATGTGGGCACCAAAATGTCCTTGGAAAATAAACTCTTATTGGATAGGATCTGTATCTGTTCAGTTTCCACAAAAGAGGATTACATGTAAGAAGTATTTGGTAACCCTCTAGCAAACTGTGGTATCTAAATGCCGTTTCTTACTAAAAGGAATCAAGGCTCCTCAGAGAAAGGGCTGATTCCATGTCTGTGCAGAATACTTACAAGATGACTCTGAAACACCTTTTCATGCCAGAAAGAATGTAAACTATCAAACACTACAACGTCTTGGTCAAAAGAACTCAGGAGCCCACTAGGCCAAAGAAGAAACAACTTAAGCATCAACATAATAAATACTATAAAAATACTTGTTAAATATCTTTGATGGCATGAAGTACATTAAAAATGTTAACATCCATGAGTTTGTAAATATACTTAAAAACTTGAAGGATATTAGGGAACTAACTCATAATTCTGAACACCAGGAAATAAAAGAGAAAATCACACATTTATCCTAGTCTTCCTAGATAAACTGTACAGATATCTAATGAGGCAAAGTTATTTATTATAAAATAATTTCTGTTAGTAAATGTAGAATAATCAAATTAGAATATCACCATTTTGCAACTCTAAATGAAATAATGGACCTAGGCAATAATCATCAACAGCTGAGAAAATAATTAGCTGAGAAGTTGCTGGGAAAAATGTATATTTATCACAAACTTTATCAGGTTGACAACATCTAAACCAAATAACATGTCAAAAAGAGAGACAACCAGTGTATGATTCTTAATGTAATGTAATAAGAAAGAAATAATAATACCTATGAAATCTTTTTGCCAAAAAACAAAACAAAAAAAAAACCTTAATCTGAATAATCCTGTAGATTTAACTATCAGTTTACAAGAAGACATGGGAAAAGACACCATAGGAATAGAATTTGCAAAATTCGGAAAGTGGAAAATTCTACAGAGCAAATGATCATTATTCCTTAACAAATAAGCTACAAGAAAAAAATTAGAAGGGAACCTACAGAGTGAAAAACATCAAATGTAATGTAGAACTTTGTTTAGGTCCTTATTTGAGTAACACTTTAATGAGATGATTAAATTTGATACTGAATGTCTCTTTTCTATTACAGAATTATTGTAAAGTTTAAGTTGGACGAATGATATTGTAGTAATGTTCTTTTTAAAAGCCCTATTATAGATATATAGACATAATCCCAAATGTTTATTCTTAAATATTCAACAATAAAATAATTTGGTGTCTAGAATTCAAGATAATCTAAAGGGCTGAGAGGAGGACTATATATTAATAATTGTTTATGCTGGATGATTAATATATGAGCATACATTATACTAATCTATTTATCTCAATATATGTTTGAATACAAAGATTGGGTATTCCAAGTGAATTAACTAAAACTTAGTATTTCTGAAATATCTGATCATTGAAATCATTGAAGACTGAAGACGACTATTTTCAGAAAGAAGCACAGGGCAAAGCTAAAAAGAGCAGTTATAAAAGGACAATGTTGACAAATATATACAACTTCACTGTAAGAAGCTTCTAATGCCTAAAATCAGGGTAGAAAGCAATGGTAAACCTTAAAAGACTACTTAATTGTTGACAATTTCCAAGAAGACAGCTTAGTAAAAATACCTGGATGTTAGAAGACTGACAACACCTACCTTTGTAATCTGACGCATGTAACTTCTGTAGCTTTTGGAGCATTAAAGTGAACCAAATAAAATAATAACGGCAGCAATAATTGTGTTGTGTATACTAGCTCTAGACTTAGCACTGTCCTAAGAGTTCTGCATCCATCAGCCTATTTAAACATCACAACCCAAGAAGGTATTGTGGGCTCTTTGTATGGACTTTTTAATGGACGACTGAATGAGGTGGGCTTCAAAACATGGTACCACTTTCATATGAGATTGAAGTTCAGAGGCCTACAACTTGTTTAAGGTCATGTACTGTAATGACTTGGTCAATACTCCTGCTTTACTTAACATAAAAGAATGCTTTGAACACTCCAATGCACTGAACTATGTCACCTGGGTGCGAAATACTGGAAAACTTAAAACCGTTTCCACAAATCTGGAGTTTTCCATCGTTAGCACCACACCCTACACATCTTGGTCTCACCCGGAAGAATAACCAACCCTTCACTCACCGCCAGGAAGTCAGTGGTTCCAGCCAGGAACTCTTACCGGAACGTTCCCAAACGTTTTCCCCGCTCCCCTCAAGCCCCGCCTCTTCTCGGCTCGGTCACAGCCTTTGGCCTCCAAACTACAACTCCCATAAAATCGTGCGAGGACACCGGCCCTCTACCGGAAGTCAGGAAGGCTCCATCCGGCACTGAGAAGAGCAAGTGTGGGATTTTTCCTAGTCCTTCGACCACTTCCTGGTTTCCTCTATTCTGGTCGCCTTTGGGTTAGTAGCAGCTTCGGCCAGTTGATCGGCCCTAGTGTGGGGCCGGTGACCAATTCTCAATGCTCTTTTGCCTCCGCTCTGTCCTGCCCCGTCCTGCTTAGTTGTTTGTCGCAACGTCGCCCTGGGGCGCTGGTGCAAGCACCGGAGCAAGCGCGGGAGCGGCGGCTGGGCAGCCAGGGCTCCGGGGAGGGAGTGGGGAGTGCAGCCGATCCTGCTGCCGGTGGCGTTTCCAGTTCAGTCTTTGAGGTGGGGGAAAGAAAATGCTGCTTCATGTGTGGGTCCACGTTAATAAAAGGAATCTCGCAGAATATAAACTGTCTCAAGGCCTTTGATCGTTTCAAGAGACCGTCGTACATGGATGGCGTTTGATTGGTTAAATGGCCATCTTGACTGCTCAAGGAAGTGGAATTTGTTTAATGGTCAGTGACTTCAAAGTGTGTGTGTGTGTGTGTGTATTGTCTATCTCCGCCCCGTCTGTCTGTCTGTCTTTCTGTCTATCTATCTCTCTATGTAACCTTGGGCAAGTAATGAGCCCTGAGTAACATCAGTAAAAGGTGGATGTTGGTTTGTATAAAATCTTAGGACACTTTAAACCTAAGATTCTTTTAAACGACCTCTCAGAATAGACCTTGCTCTTCTTGCAGAGCAAGGGTAGCATTTAACGGAATCACCTCATCCTGCCTTCAAGTCCTTACCTTCTGGAGTAACTGTCAATGAGAAATGAAAAAGTAACTCAAGCGGTGAAGTTGGATATCAGACTTTGCATGTTTCTCTGGAATGAGTAATGTTTCTATTTCTAGATAGCATTTCTGCTGAGAAAGCTGAGGAGAAAAGTGTACATTTTTAACTTTCTCCTGAGAATACTGTGTACATAAGCATCACAGGCTACAGAATGGTACTGTATTTTTGGAGGACAGTTTGGCAGTCACCTGGAGTGGCCAGCGAGGAGGATGAGGAACTGACCATGAATTTAAAACATGAGACAGTAAAATATTGCTTCAAGTAAACCTAACTAGTGAACTTGTATGATAAGATTTTATGGAAAATAAATTTAATGAAAAGGCAGCTTGGAAAGAAGACTACACATGAGTCAGTATATAACAATGCTTGAAAACTAAGTCCTTAAAATTTGTAGTTTTTGTTATTCATAATATTTTTAAAGCATTTAGAAATCTCAATATGAAGAGAATAGTCAGATAAATTCTATAGTAAATCAAAAGAAAAGAACTTTTCTAATATAGAAGTCACTTCTAATTTAAGTTGTAAACCGATTTTCAATGTGAGGTTTTATCCAAATATTTCCATTCCTAGGAGTATATTTCACCTATTTATCGTTTTCACCTATTTCTTTATGAGTAGCAGAAAGATACAAGAAGGGTGAACAGACACAAGTTAATCTCATTCTCCCATTTTTCCCCTAAATTATGTTCATATTATTTCCAGTATAAAATTGATCAAATTGTAGTGTCAAAACCTGACAGACAACTGTCAAAAACTATGGATTATAACCTTTCCTCCTTTTTAGCCTAAATACCATGTTGCTTCAAATGATAGAAGCCTAGTTAGAAAAAAAATTCATATCTTAGAAAAAGTATTTTGAGAAGTTTATAAGTAACTGAAACTGAACCATTTCCAGATAAAAATAGCTCAGTTTGTGCCTTACCATATTCAGTCTATGATTAGGCAACATTTGTTGAGAGGTATGAAACAATAATTTTTTATATTTTTTTTCTTGCCGAAACAACAGAGTGACAAAGCAGGCAAACAAAGTTAAAGGTTTAGAAAGTGTCTGTGATTCAAGGATAGTGACCAATAGGACAGTGTCCAATAATAGATCTAAAATATATGGTCATCTGATTTATAACAACGGAAATACTGCAATTCAATGAGCCAAAGATGGCAATTTCAAGAATGATGCCCAGTCATATGGATTATCCAATGGGATAAAAATGTATCTTGACCCCTACCTCATGCCATGAACAAAAATCAATTCGAAATAGAATGCAGAATTAATTATGGAAGATAAAGCAATAAATTGATTTCAATTGAAACTTAGATTTTGAATTCGTTATAGGATCATAATTTCTCTGAGGGCAGACACCTGTTTCTGGTACCATAGAATCTAAGAGAATACTTGTCATCTGCTAAAAATTTCTGCCTTAACTTCTATCCATTTTAATCTCCCTAATGCTCCTAGTCCATATTGAAGTCTCTCTGGTCTGCCTCAAGTACCTGCTCCTCTTTGTAAAGCTATTACCCGACTCCCTCTCCCAAGGGTATGGCCCCCTCATCTATTACCAAAACTCTTTATACATCCGCCATGTTGAATTATATTAAAATTCTTAACTGATAACAATTTTGAAATATATGCTGTTAACATTTCACTACCTTTTGATGAATATGTTGTTTTAGAAACCACATATATTATTTTAATTATATTAGCATTTAGATAATGTTCAACATGATATAAAAAGCAATTGCCAATGTTTTTTTCTATTTTCTTTTTTTAAGGAAGAAATGTCGTCTATAGAAAGAAGTCCAAAGCAAGAAATAATTTCCCAATTTCACTGTTCTGCTGCAGAAGGTGATATTGCCAGGTTAACAGTAATGCTCAGTCATTCTCCATCTCTTCTCAATGAAACTTCTGAAAATGGCTGGACTGCTTTAATGTATGCTGCAAGGAATGGACACGCAAATGTTGTCCAACTTCTACTTGAGAAAGGGTAAACATTTTAGGCATACCATCTGAAGGAGTGTATGGTTTAATTTCTAGGTTACATTTTTTCTTTTAAATTTTTCTTATAGCTATATTTGTATCATTGGTCTCATAAATAATTCTTTGGCCAGTTTTGTTTTATAAAAATGCAACATAATTTCTAACAAAAAGCTTTTAACTTTTTATCAAGGAATTAACATTTTATACTTAATAGCAAAGCAAATTTATGAGTTAATCTAATATTTTCCTCCCAAATAGAAAAAATAAAGCTACCCAGTGGACTACCAAGAACCCCTTGTAAAATTTTAGTATCTTATAGCACATAAAACTTACTGCTTTTTTATTTTATAATTATCCAGAAATTTTAAATATCCAGTGTCTCTAACTTTTCATCATTTATGGTTATTTCTTTTAAACTTCCCATTGGTAAATTATGTACTAAAAGAAAAAAACTGCATGTAATCATTAAATAGAGGGGCTATAATGTGCAGCTGCAGATATTTTATTGTAATAAATGCTGGAGAAAATGTTTATTTCCTTTTTTATTTTTCCTTTCATCTGTAGGTGTGACAGGTCCATTGTTAACAAATCAAGGCAGACTGCACTGGATATTGCTAAATTTTGGGGTTATAAGCATATAGCTAACTTATTAGCTAATGCTAAAGGTGGGAAGAAGCCTTGGTTCCTAACCAATGAAGTGGAAGAATGTGAAAATTATTTTAGCAGGACACTACTGGACCGGAAAAGTGAGAAAAGAAATAATTCTGACTGGCTGCTAGCTAAAGAAAGCCATCCAGCCACAGTTTATATCCTTTTCTCAGATTTAAATCCCTTGGTTACTCTAGGTGGCAATAAAGAAAGTTCCCAACAGCCAGAAGTCAGGCTTTGTCAGCTGAACTACACTGATATAAAGGATTATTTGGTTCAGCCTGAGAAGGTCACCTTGATTTTTCTTGGAGTAGAACTTGAAATGAAAAAAGAGTTACTTAATTATACTGGGGAAGTCCCAAGAGAAGAAGAAGATGGGTTGATTGCCTGGTTTGCTCTAGGTATAGATTCTGATGCTGCCGAAGAATTTAAGCAAAGACATGAAAATTGTTATTTTCTTCATCCTCCAATGCCGGCTCTTCTACAGTTGAAAGAAAAAGAAGCTGGTAAGAATTGAACACTGCTTGCTTGTATTAGTAATAATCTGGTTTTTGTAACTAGATTGGAGTTATATGTATCTACATTTTCTAGGGAGCACACTTTTTCCAATAAGCAACGATATTAGCCTATCTTCTCTAGAAACTTTGTAAAGTTCTCAGCCTAGGGAATCACTCTCTTACACAGTTACAGCAGTCTAAATCAGCCAAGATAAATTTCACCCAGAATTAACCCTCATGCATACAGGTTTTATTCAATTCTTCAATGAATCGTTATTGAGCACCTGCTCTACACTCAGCCTGATGGCAAAGACCTTGACTGTTGTTTTGTTTTCTGTTGCTGGGTATGCCAGTTCATGTGGGGCCTTTTATACCATGATAATAAAGTAGAGGTTTTATTCTAAATTTCATTTAAATGTTATAACTTGACTTATGTCTAAGGAAAAAAAGTAAAAAACAAAACCCTCACTCTGGTTGCTTTGAAGATTATGAATTGTAGGTAATTAAGTGTGGAAGTCAGGAGTCTTTTTGAGAGGGGGTTAGAGATTACAACATCCCAGGTAAGAGACTGTAGTTGCTTGGATTAGTGAGGTAGAAAGAAAGAGTTTGAAATATTTTGGAGGTAGAACTGATTGGGCTTGATCAGTAGGTTGAGACTGTTATAAGAGAGGTGATAGTAACCTGAACTATGGCCTGAAATTAAGGTGATAATAATAGAGATGGAAGAGAGTTACATTTAAGATATATTTTTGAGATAAAATCAACAGAACTTGCTGATGGAATGGGTATAGAATATATAATAAAGAAAAAGAAAAGAATGACTGCTAGGTTTGGGACTTTAGTAATTTGGTAGGTAGAGATACTATTTCTTGATAAAATTATGTAGGGTAATGAGTAAGAGAAGCAAGTAAGTCAAGATTTCAGTTTTGGGCATGCTAAGTTTTAGAGGATATTAGAATCTGGAGAGAGGAGGAGCGGTCCAAACTGGAGATACTCATATGGGAGTCATCAACACAAAGATGGTATTTAAATCCCAGGAGACTACTAAGATTACTTAGAGTTGAGCAGGCAAGAAAGAGAACCTCGGAATTATACCTGAATCTCTCTACATTTAAAGGTCAGGTAGAAGTAGAGGAGCCATCAAAGGTGATGTTAACAGTGTGGTCATAAGGCAGGTAGAAAACAGGAGGCATGCAAACCATGAGAGCAGAGTATTTCTTGGAGGTACTGGTTAAATATGTTGAATGATGTTCAGAATTTAAGATGGATGAAGACAAAGATTTTTTTTTTCAAGAATCTTTGGTTTTGGTAATATGAAATTGTTGATGAATTTGGCAAGAGGAGCATCAGTGGAGTGGAAGGAGCAGAAGCTAGATCATGGTAGAGTGAGGAGTTAAAGAGAGGTAAGGAAGAGATCGCTTGACCGTGTCACCTTCCATTAGGTGAGTTCCTTCCAGAGATTGCTTAGACACCTCCACCGAAAGTCTAGAGTGTTAGTTTTATTCCCCACATTTGTGGACAAAACATTCTACTTTTTAAAGAAAATAAAATATGTTTTCTTTGGAGCTATATATATAATTTTAAGATCAAAAGGACCTTTTTTTCTTAACTATTGAGGAAACTGAGGCCCTTTTACTCACTTGCTATATAAATTTACACAATTACTTAACCTCTCTGTGCATCAGTTTCCTCCTCCAGGAAATGAGCATAATAATAATACCTATGTCATGGGATTGCTCTAAACATTAAATATGATGATGTATATATATAAAGATTTTTGCATGATGCTTGGCATATAGTAAGTACTCATATTAACGTCAGTTTTTCTTATTGTAATGATACTGAACTAATGTAGTTACCTTAGACTAAGTTACATGATATGAGGTAATATAGCAGGCAAATATTTAATGTTGCCTATGGTTTATTGAATTTCATTGTTACATTTGTTTTTATTTATGATTTATTTCATTTTTTCCAGTTTAAAATATTGTTATTGTTGTTTAAGATTATTTATTTCCAAAATCCTTGGACCAAATAATGTATTTTAGGGAGAACATTTGTCAGGCATTTGAAATATAGCATTTCTAGTCTTATTGCTTCAATTGTAATATTTCTGGTCAGGGCATATCCTTTTTTTAAGTACTAAGGTAAAGACGATAGCCAAAGTGTATATTCTAAGATTTATTCTGTTAGGCATTTTTTTCCATAAACAAAGTTAACCACGAATGTTATAAATACAGTATCTTTTTTATACTCTATGCAGTTTCCATTTGTAAACAGAATATGTTCCACAGTGACATGGACGAGTAGTGGCTTAGTACCAAGGAGAGATGGGTTCCTGCAGTTTCTTAGTAATATTGCCTTTTATAGTTCAAGTCTATGTTAAGAACTGCCTTTGTAGTGTATTTTTATAAAAGTCACTGTTGTAAAGTAACTATTTGTAAAGTCACTATGCACTAGAATCTTGTATATCCAAAATTTCAAAATCGCTTGTTGTAAAAGACTGAGTTAATAGAGTATAGTAGATGGATGTTATATGAAAGTTTTATTTTATTAGTTCAAATTAAAGTTAAATCTAAATTTCACTTGTGATCTGTAGAATTAAATCTTTTACTTTAAAAGAAATGTACATATAAAAACAGGAATACTAAACCTTTGATCACACAGCTATTTAGAAAATATATATCTTTATTGTGACTTAAGGACATTTTACTTACGTATTAATTTGTTTGTATTTTGTGACAGAATTAAAACTTTTTGTGCTTCTCTTAAAGGGGTTGTAGCTCAAGCAAGATCTGTTCTTGCATGGCACAGTCGATATAAGTTCTGCCCAACCTGTGGAAGTGCAACTAAAATTGAAGAAGGTGGCTATAAAAGAGTGTGCTTAAAAGAACAGTGTCCTAGCCTCCATGGTGTTCACAACACATCATATCCAAGAGTTGGTAAGCCTTTTACAGTGAAATCTCAGCCATCTAGAATCTTATGGAATGAGACATTCTGGAAAGACAAGATTTTGAGTAGCTGAGGGGTTAACCTTTTTATTAAAAGCATATTTAATTTAATAACCAATAAGACTGTAAATACTATGACATACCTTCATGACTTTCAAGTAAAGGACATTGTACATAATTAGCCATTTCTTATCCCTAGGTTAATCAATATGAATTTGTTGAGATACATGATTTCAAAAGCTCACTAATCCGGGTCCATTTAGTACAAAGACAAAAAAAAAGCCCGAAAATTCAGTGCCTGTTTGAGACATCCCATAAGCAGTATAGCCTGGTATCTGCTTGTACCTTCTGTCTGTCTTTTAATTGCCTGCTTTGAGTCTGCTGTAGATTTAGATAACCCAGCCCTTTAAAACTGTTGAAAACACATAGACCCAGCAACAGCTAAGGAGGTTTGAGAGTAAAATGCATGGTTTAGTGATCTGTTTTTGCTGCTCAGGAGCCTTTTATATTCCTGGTTCTCGGTCATGATCTAGTGAGGATAATTCAATAAATCAGTGACTTCTGGAGAGATTAATTGTTATTTAATACAAATATACTTTTTTTAGTGGACTTAATCATAGAGCTACATAGAGCTTTTAAAATCATTTTGTTAAGAATTGATATGGAAAGGAGAGAGGGAAATTCACTACATTTGCTATGATAAAATTTGAATTTTCTCCATGCCATGTATTACCTTCTAAAACTTTTTTTATTCAAAAATAGCATACCTAAGTACACAATACGTGTTGCTATTAAGATGAGAAGGAAGGCAAAATTGATCTTCTTTTATCTGACATTATTCTATGCTACTTCCCTGAAATACTCTGTCACTAGGTAGAAAGAAACAACCTCTTGTAACTAGAAACTAAAGTCTTTTTATTGTCACATTAGACAGTGACTTCATGCAATGAGTCTAAATTATTTTTTTCTGTCATTTATACGTCTGATTTTTTTTTTTTTTGATAGATCCAGTAGTAATCATGCAAGTTATTCATCCAGATGGGACCAAATGTCTTTTAGGCAGGCAGAAAAGATTTCCCCCAGGCATGTTTACTTGCCTTGCTGGATTTATTGAACCTGGTAAGCCTTTTCTTAATAATTTTTATAATTTTCATTTAGCTAATAATTTTCAAATAAAAATTTTTGACAGCATTTGAGAAATCTTTGATAAATTATCATATTATAAAACTGGGATTTTTTTAATATTTTCTGTGTATTTTAAATGATATAATTTTTGTCTTGACAAGTGGAATAATTTTGTCTGTTCTAAAAATTCAGTACTCTGTCATATAGCTTTCATATGTTGCCATTACCCAAGGTATCTGCACGATTTACACCTCACTTCTGTACTAGACTCGGCTGTTACCTTTTCAAAAGGCCTTCCCTGATAGCCTCAAATATATTAGTTAGCGCTATACCCAGCATCCACAGTTCTTGTCATTCTACCTGACTTTTCCTTGTAGCATTCATCACCACCAAACATGGTATGTATGTATGCATGTATGCATGTATACATGCATGTATGTGTGCACATATGTAGCTAGCTAGCTAGCTATTATCTGCTCATACCAGAAAGTAAGTTCCCTAAGGGCAAGGACTTTGTTTTATTCACTGGTGTATCAAGATTTTCTTAGAGCAGTGCCTCTTATGTAGTAGGCGTTCAATAAATATTTGTGGAATAAATGAACGAATATATCTAATACATGTTTAATCTCAACTTCTAATAGTAACCTGCATTGATAAATAATAATAGTAAACATATTTATAGCCATGCTCTGTTTTGAAGGTTTTTCATATATTAAATTATATGATCCTCATACAACTTTATAAAGTTAGATACTGTTAAAGCAGTTTTAGATAGGGCACTAAGGCACAAGGACTGAATAACTTGCCAAGGTCAAGTAGCTAGTAAGTGGTAGGGTGCAGATTCAAACCTGGGAGCTTTTAATCACTATGCTGCCTCTAGTAGCTCTAGGTTATTTTTTTTTTTTTTAACTGCTGTATAGCATTCCATTTGTGAGTATTCTGAAATTCATTTATTCATTCTGCTTTTGGACATTTAGCTCACTTTAAAGCTCTTGATATTACAAATAATACTGCCATGAATATATTTATACTACTCCTTGGACACATTTGCGAGTTATTTAGCGTATATACCTGAGAATAGAATTGCTAGCTCATCATAGGATCCGAGCATCTTAACCTTTTCTAGAGATTGCCAAGTTGTTCTCTGAAGAGCCTTGGCCAATTTACACTCCTTTTAGCAGTACATGAAATTTTCTTTTGTTCCACATCTTCACCAAGCTAGGATTTTCAGACATTTTAATTTGCCATTCTGATGTGTGTGAAATAATATGTCATCATAGTTGTCATTTTCATTTCCCTGCTGATGGAGCAACTTTTACAAGTGTGTATTAAGCATACAATTTTCTTTATCTCTGAATTCTACATGCTTATATTTTTTGCCTATATTTGTTTTGGTTGTTTATTTCTAAATATTGCAAAATATTTCTAACTTCTAAATTTTGCAAAATATTTTGCAAAATATCCCTAATATTTCTAAATATTGCAAAATATTTCTAACTTCTAGGTAAACTTTAATTTAGAAACTATTCTCTCTATTCTATTCTCAATTCCAACAAATCAAATACATTTATAGGAATCATTTTATTTTATCATTAGCTGAGTTAACAGTCATCCAGAGGAAAACACTCATTTAGAAAGAAAAACATTAAGTTTCATCTTTGTGGCTTTTTAACTATTTTGAAAAGAGTAATCTGCAATAATCAGCAACATAAAAGAGTTTCAAGATTTTAATGCAGAAAATGTTAGCTTTTTATAAAAATTACATAGTGATATTTATAACTAGTGATAATCCATAAATGAAATACTGCATAGTGTTTAGCCAATAGTAGGTGCTGGATAGTTGTAGGTGTTATAATTTTTAAACTGTAACTAAAAATTAGGACCTTTAAGAAATGAAGTTTATTGGTATTTTGATTGTGTATATGGTCATATACTTTTAAATATAATGTTTTCTTGAATTCTGGTCTAGTTTTAGGTTTCTGCTTTCTGATTCTTTGAATTGGGTTTCTGTCCAAAGTGATTTCCATATGTTTAAACCAATCGGAACACAAACTATCCAGGGCATGTTCATCAACTACCTGTTCTTTTGCCCCATTTGATTAGGGGAGACAATAGAAGATGCTGTTCGGAGAGAAGTAGAAGAGGAAAGTGGAGTCAAAGTTGGCCATGTTCAGTATGTCTCTTGTCAACCATGGCCCATGCCCTCCTCCTTAATGATTGGTTGCTTAGCTGTGGCTGTGTCTACAGAAATTAAAGTTGACAAGAATGAAATAGAGGATGCCCGCTGGTTCACTAGAGAACAGGTAAAGTTCAATTTAATTTCTTTCTTCTATTGATTGTTCTCTGACTGTATTGGTTTAGGCATGCAACAGGGTTACATGTTTTCAACAAGTCGAATGAATGGCTATGGCCCATTCATCATGCATGGATTACAGTGTAATTGGTTTGTCCTATGTTAACTCATTTTGTAAGATTCATCTAGTAATGATGGTTCTATGCCATTTTCTAATTTCAAATGCCATTCCTTCATATTAATACCTTTCAATGGACTTAAAATAGGTAAACATTATTTCAGAGATGAGAAACAGTAATATCATTCTTAGACGTTTTATATTTTAATTTATAGCTTTAAAACATCTCTCAAAAAAATCAGTAAAAATGCTTAAAATTTCTGAAAAGTTCTTGTTCATTTTAAAATATACTTAAGGACAAGAATGACGAAACTGTATAAGAAACATATACTCACAAAAACTTTTTTAAATGCCATCATTAAGTAATATAATGAGAGATAAATTACTTGTCTATGTTATGCATGACCCAAAGTATTTGTACAGAAAACAGATGGATGGATACACTACAATACTAAAGACCTGAAATTCTTTCTGACTTTGTCTACACAAAACTTATTTTATGCTCAAGCTCAAAAAGCAGAAATTAGATTTTTTTTTTAGAATTTTATAAAACCGAACCTGTCCTAGAAGTTGACTTCACTTTGAAAATAAATGTGGAGCATATACTTTGCTTTTTCATGACCTCGTTTTTTAAAGAAATATGCCTTTCTAGAATTGAATCACTAACTCATTGAAGCAACTATAGATACCGTACTAAATTTTTCATGTTGAATATGAATGTTGTCACTCTCCACTGCTGTTATTCACAGTAACAGTCATCACATTTTAGTTGAATTGTATAAGCATATAAATGGTATTTAATATGATAGCATGGAAATACTAATACATGTTATTGTGGTGTATTTTAGGTCGTGGATGTTCTGACCAAAGGGAAGAAGCAGGCCTTCTTTGTGCCACCAAGCCGAGCTATCGCACATCAATTAATCAAACACTGGATTAGAATGAACCCCAATCTCTAAATCAAATAACTAGACTTTGACTGAGTAGTAATTGATTTCTAATACCACTTATTCCTCAAGCGAGATTAGAAATGTCCATGTTCCTTAAAAAATATCACAACACAAAATATCATATTGGCTTTTGGAAATACTTTCAAAGTGTACTTTTCATCTTGATGATACAATTTCTATTTTTATAAATTACCACATTGCCTCAGAGTTTGTTAAATCTGAGTCAGCCTTCTCAGAACATTTTTTTGTGCTCCACAATTTCATCTCACAAAACTGTATTTCTAATAAGAAATCATGTTGTAAAGAAGTATGTTCTGAAAATGTAAATAAATCTAAATTTTAGCACTTCATATTAGACCAAACACTAAAGACCAGTCACTAAAACCTATTTAAAGGAATTCTCCTCAAAGGTCAGATATTAAATAAATCCCAGATGGATTTATATATTTAATAAAAACACTGGCTTTGCGTCATATCTTTTTTGAGAAATGAGGCAAATAATTTTAATGAATTTTGAGCTTGATTTTTAGTCTTTTCATTATCACAAAGATTCTTTCGATTGTCAATAGCTGATTTTTGCTCATCTTCCCATTATAATTCACTTTCTTCTGGTTGCATTGTTATAGCAGTGCTATGGTTTTACTGTTGCTACTAGTCTATTTTCATCAGTGTTAAGAATTTTGTATTTTAACAGCTGTGCTAGTGATCAGAATATGATACCCTCGTGGAAGGATAGCTTAAGTGAGAGTATACCATTGTGTCTGGGACCTCTTCCTTAAACCTAAAATTAATTAATCTATTTATCTGTTAGTTATACTCAAAGTCTTAAAACAAATGTCATTTTTTGATAAGAGAGGTACCTACATTAGCAAAAGATTTTATAATCATTACTAACAACATTTATTAAATTCAAATATAACATCTTGGTTTTGGCCTTAAATCAACACATTCTAAGAAGCCTTTAGAAAGTAAATACATAGTTTACAATTTTGCAACATAGAATTGTCATATTTTAAAATTAAGTTACTTAATTATAATTTATTAACTTAATTGAAACAATCTGTAGTGTATAACCCAGTGCAGGATTCCCCCTCCAATAGAATGTAGAAACTATTACTAAAAGTATATATAGAATAAACTAAAGTATCAGACAATAAGAATTCAGTTTACCAAAGATTGTTAATTAAAATTTTAGCTACTAAAATTCATTTAACTTAAATAATTTTCTTAGATAAAACTTTATTTACTAATAAACAATTATTTTCTTAGTAATTGATGAAGGTTTTTTGATATCAGGGCTTTCAACAAAATTAAGACTTTCACACGATATTATAATATATAAAATTTGAACTACATAGGAATATAGAAAGTGATGTGCCTTGATTATTACGAAGTATAATGACTCCAAATGTACCTTTAATACTTACAGATCCTAAGATTACATCAAAAATTTCAAGTTTCCATAATGTTAGGATAGCAAAGTAAAATACAAAGTATTGACAAAGCGTAGTTATATATTTAGTTTTTGACATTTAATCCTGTACTCAGGGAAAATCAGTATCCAGGGACATTATTGTTTTAATGATTATGCTTAAATTGCTAATCTCTGAGAAGTGAATAGCTACATGTAAGTAGAAGGAATAGCCAAGAAATGGTAGAGGTTCAAGTAACCATGAATGTAGTCTAATGGAAATGAAAGTAACAAAACATTAAAACATATATCTATTTTCTGTTTTATGTGTTATGTGTGTTTTTAATATGATTTGATAAATATCCTCTGAGAAAGTGGAAAAAGCCAAATTTCAGTCATCATCCTCTACTTAGAATTAATGATGTGTAAACAAAAAGTACAAAAGCCTTTTTCAAAGTTTTTTATTTAAATTTTATTTAAATAAAAAAATTTTTTTATTTAGATTTTTTATTTAAATTTTAATTTTACAGTTTTGGGTCATACATATGTATATATATGTACACACACAGACATATACATGTATATAGCATATGCGTATGTATATATGTACACACAGGCTTCCAGATACATATATATGTCAGTAATTTTTTATCTTCAAATTTAAAGTTACTCTAATGTCTATTTTTATTGCATAATATTACCAGCCTTTGCATTTTTAATTTTTCACTCATTTACTATTCATGGAAGGACTAAAAGAATTAGATAGAAGCCTACATATTTCATTTAATTGGAAAAAAATGACTGAGTAATTCTTTTAAAGATCAGGTAAGGGATATGGGTAAAGACAACAGAACAACCAAGATGAGGCCATGAGGTAGAAGGAAAAAGTATGAGTTTGCTGCAAATAAACTTAATTAAATCTCATATAACAATAGACAAAACTGGTCTTCGAACTGTGTTGCTAATGTATATATAGCAAAATATTAGGTGAAAATGTTCTATAAAACAAATTCATTATTTAGAATAAAATTTTCACAATGCAAATTTTACTAGGGATGAGAACCAGTTATTAGGTTCTGAATATTAGATATGTAATACATGTTATGTATATTATATGTATTACATATGTTATATGTGTGTGTGTGTGTGTATATATGTGTGTGTGTGTGTGTGTGTGTGTGTGCAAGGTGGGAGTGGTAGGTGCTGAGTGAAATTTAAGTGCATGGTACAATTAAAAGGGCCAGTTCTAGTAGAAAAATATCTAGGACAAAGTAATTCAAAGTGCAAATTTAGGAGTTTATCTGTCCACAAACATAAAAGATCTAGGTCTTAAGCACTTGCAAAGAGGTTAGAAAAGGAGGGCAGAAGAGTTTGACTTCAGTGCAGATGAGGGAGGGTGCTCGATAAGAGGGCCAGATGCTTCAGAGCTTTGACACCACAGTGGCAGATGAGTTTTCAAGATATATTTTGAAAACTCCTGTTTTGAGAAGATGGGTAGTAATGCTGCCAAGAGCCTGTGTCTTCCAAAAGAGTCTCATTGGTCAGGAGAGAACTAGAAAGGAATTGTTTGTGAAAATAAACTCAATGCTGAAAATGATTTTTTTTTTTTTCTATACAACACCTTGTTTTTTTTCTTCCTGGGACAATCAGAATTCAAAACAGCTTCTGAAAGAGGGAGTGTGGTTTATCATATATAATAGATTTTCAAATAATTCAGTTTATTTGCCCAAATTAGAAATGGTCAAGAGGAAAGTTATTCAAGTAATAAAGATGGTAAAAATGGGTAATCAGAAGCTTGAATTATTGTTTAGGAAAAAATTTTCAACTATAAAATGAACATTTGGACATGTTAATTGAACTAAGAGACAAGTTCTTCACTCTATTTTCACTAAAGGATATCCACATATAATTGTACTCCTTGGTGGAAATAGCACTTTTAACTTTTCTTTATTCAAGAATACTGTTTGTTTTACTGCTAAGCAGACAATCCCATAGCATTGGACAATGAACATTTCACAATTCCCATTACAGTGATGCTCTACAGAATAGTGTGCGTGGCTGTGAAATTTTAAATTTTAATTTAAAAAAAAATAGTCTTTCTGCTAATGGAAACATTTTTCTTTCTAACTATAAGTCTGATAAGAGATAGACAAACTGTAGCATAAATAATGAAAAAATGTCCTGGCTTTCCATTCCTGGGCTCATGGGAACTATATCAGACCATCTCTTATTCTCACCCCTGATGGGTTAAGAACATTCTTCTACTTAACCTGTGAGGTAGTTTCCTTTTTAGTAATGTGGAAGTTCCACCCAGTACAAATTGAAAATGGTCTCATATCTATTTTAAAATAGTACAAGTAAACAAGTGGTCTAATCCGAAGTTTATTTTTGTTTAGTTTTTATCCTGCCCATTTTACTGTAGCCTGAAATTGTAGTCTATTGGAGCAATGTTATGATTTGAACTCAGTAAAGTACCTTATGAATATTTATTACTGATTTCAGATAGCAGTGAGCTGAAGTCATCACTATCAGTGAGGGTAAAAACTATTTAAAATGCCATCGATCCAACAGCTTTACTTCTAAGAGTTATTTTGCTTTTGCTGCTGGATTTACTTGTGTTATGAAGCAAATTTGAATACTCTAGTGTCGAAAGTTTGTAGGTTGGAACTCCAAATAAGAAGCCCTAACAATGGATGTAAATTCAAACCTCAGGGGCTGCGTTGGTCCTGACTGACTGTCATTCCTTCTGCGTGGTAGTGAGGGCTTCAAAGTGAATGTAGCCATGAGTGGGAAGGCAGTAGGAACTGTGAGTGTTCTGGGAGGCACTGTTGAGGATGAAAGGAGAAAATATGCCATCAGTACTAATGAATTGCAAATTTAATTCAAATTCAGATTTCTGAACTTTGTAAAAGTTAATTTTTGCCTGTTCTTTCCAATATTTCTAAGAACTACTTATAGATCTCTACAAGCTCCTGAGAAAACATAACTGTGGTTAGCTTATTCTCTTATAACTAATAATATTACACATGACTACAAAATATTGACAATTATTATTTCATTATATTGCCCCTATAAAATGCATATTAATATTATTATACCCATTTTACAATTGGCTAAGAGAGGTTAGCTTTCTCAAAGTTACATTGTTAATAAATAAAGCTAAAGCTTGGACCCAAGTAGTTCATTCCATAACCTTTCATCTTTACACTTACCAGAGCTATCTTATGGAAGTTCTTTAATAATGCTGCATTAACAAAAGCACTTCCAGTCTGATTTCCTCTTTCAATCCTTTAAATTTTGGTCATTTTTTAGGTTGGGCCTTCCATAATTATTACATATTTCTGTAGGTCCTTCAACCTCTTATTTGGTTCTCAAGTTTCTATCTCCCACTGTCTGTTAGACATATTTACTTGGATGTCACAGAGCCTTCCAAATACTGCATTTGTAAAATTAAATTATCTTATATCTCAAGTCTGTTCCTGTTTCTATATTTCTATCCCAATAGTCTTGCAAGTGCCCAACATGGAATTTGGGGTATTGTTATCCTTAATTTGTCTACTCTATCCCTCACCCTACCCTACTTCCACACCCAAACAATCTCTAAATCCTCTTTTTATTCTTCTTAAAACTTCTTAAATCTCAGTATATCTCTCCCATCTCCCTTTCTCTTTCTCTTTCCCCATTGCCACAATCTTGTTTCAGGCTACTCACTGGTTTCTGGCTCAGCTCAGCTTCCTACTTGGTCTTCCCTACTTCAAAGTTTCACTCCCAGTTCATTCTTCACACTGCAGCCAAGGAGATCTTGCTAAGGGGCAATCTTATCTAGTCTTTCTCTTAAAATTCTTCGAAAAGACTTCTTTTTGGACAAAAGATAAAGTCCAATTTCCTTAGCATAGCAATTTACCTCTGCAGTTCAACTCTCCTTTCTTCCAACCCCTTATATTTGTTCTTGCAAAAAGCCACGAACCACCTAAATTTTTTGTTATGCATTAGTGACATTTATTAAGGATCGCTTGCATAATTATGACCAATATCATACGCTACTAGTTTAAATAGTAGCATATAGTAGTTTAAATAAAAATGTGTCATTTATTTGAAGATCATAAACTGTACTTTTATATTTTTTATTTACATATTTCGTGGGATTTCAAAAATTCTAAATCAGGGCCTACATTATTTATCCCAGTTTTACAAATGAGGACTTTAAGTCAAATGACTTCCCCAAGGTCAACATAGGACATTCAAATGAGACTCACACTGAAATGTTCTTAATTAACCTCTGCAACCTCCACCATACAATACACCTTACTGCTTCTGCCCCTGGATCTACCACACAAAGGTAAGTGAATTATCTGATAAAGGGCCAAACTACATCATCTGAGTTTTCATTTTTGTTTGGGTTTCTTCCTCTTCATCTGCACCACATCAACATCATAGCTACGTTTCACACACACCTGTATTCAAGCTCCTAAGAAACAAGAGCATCATTGTGTACTAAAAGTACATTTGAAAATAAACAGACTATTAGGAACGGTTAAGACAGATAATAATAGACTGATTAAAGGATGGTAGATCATTCCTGACACTGCATAAGATTAAATATGCTAATCAGATTTTGGATTTAGACAACCCAGATAAAGCCAAAGTAGAACAAGACGAGGCCCTCAAATCTTTTTCTTGCCTTTCAAAATACATATTTGCATTTAATTCATGTCTTCTTCAGAGCAGAGGAATTTATGAAGGCTTTACCCAGGTAAGCTGATTATGTTCTTTCTACTTTTTTCTATTTTTTATGCTGTTTTGTATGAAATATTCTCTATTTTAGTCCTTGTTGTCCCAAATTAGTTGCTTAGCAAAGAATAATAGCAAAGGGAAAAATATTTGAATTTATACATGAAGATAATTTAACAACGTATTTCTTTACAATCACAGATAATCCAACAGCTGTTTGTTACTTGCTCTGTTATCAGAAAGGATGGATGCATCCAAAAAAAAATTCTAGTCAATGTGTTTAGGCCTCTTTTATTTAGGCTAAGAAGGACATCATATGCACATTTGAATAGCCACCAGCCATATCCTAATTTGGTTATTTGAAATGTACATTTGGAAAGCAAGGAAAATGCAGTTGACAAGCTAGGTTTCTATGTGTAATTGAAATTAATTTTGAATTCAGGGAGGGTCAATTTCCTTTCAAAGCAGTAGTGTTTGTTTTAAATTCCTATATTCTGCTTTGTTTCCACTGCAAGTGTACTACCAAGTGTAAATTTGATTTACATAAATCAAATGATTCATTTGTCCTAATTAGATTTTTTCTTCATTAATTTTTACCTTAATTTTACTCCTATAAATGTTTATATTTAATTTTCGAACTATATTAATCACCCAAAACATTGTGATCTGATCTCAAGAAAGAAGATATTAAGGGTTAAAATTTTTTCTATAACTATAATTGCAATTACTCTGAGATTTAAACCAATTTCAAAAGCAAATAGTCTGGCTAATATCTTTTGTGTAAATAATCCCAAATCAAACTTTGCAAAATGATGTATTTGCAATTTTACTGTCAGTAGATCTTTAAATAATGTGGTCCATGATTCTGATGGCAATATATATCTATAATCAAAGATTCCTCTCACCATCAAGAATTCAGACTGTCCTTGCTCTCAGAATTTAAATATTAGATAGTTTTTATTCTTCCTTTTCTTCTCCCAGAATTTAAACATTAGTTTTTTGTGTTTTCCGGTTTGTTTGTTTGTTTGTTTTTTAATTCTAGTGTTGAATAAGCATCCTAAAAGTCTTTATTTGGAAAGAAAACTGAAAAATAAATCTCTATTGTCTACTTTTTTTTAGATATTTCCTTAGTTGCTAAAAAAATCACTTTTTAAAACAAATTTAACTTCTCAAATCTGTATTTACCATATTATGAAATTACAATCAGGATGCTCATAAAATAATCTTGGTGTCTTCTCTTCAGGAAGGAAAAGCGTACAATAACTACATTTTCAAATTGGTCTTTAAAATGACACACCAGGAATTTAACTGATGGGTCAAATTCTCAACTCTCATCAGCTATGAAGCCTCTCAGAAATTGATTCCTGATTATTTTTTGCAAAAAGCAGAATGAAAATTCTGAATATGATATGACTTGTAAAGATATAGACCCACAATACAAAATGCATTGATGTGTTACTCTTATCTCATGAGACTGCCCATGCTTCAGTGAAATTGAGAGAAAGGATGGAATGTTAGCAGTGATTATCTGCCCAATATAAATCCAATCATAAAATGGTTAAATTAACCTAGCAGATTAATTCTAAGCATAATTTCTCATTCTAAGCATAATTCTCATCATTGGCCAGACTGCAATGTAGAGACTGCTTTTTTATGAAAATAGGCAAATATAGAGCACAGTCAGTAGTTCAAGCTGTGTAAAAGAAAGGTCATCAGAAAATATCAAGCATAGAACATTTTCAAATAGATGCCTTTTAATTGTTTCAAAAACATACATTAGTTTGGATTAAGCTACAGAAATTTATTTAAATTCAGTGAAGAAGTGAAGAGCATAGAAAGTGTTTTCAAATAGTAATTCTAAAATTATTGGAAAAGATATCTCCTCTAAATCTTTTGATCGAAGACTCTTTGAAGTCTTTGTCTTGTTTACATTAATATCTTTATCAAATTATTTTTTCAGTGGTAACATAATTTCAAGATAATTAAAGTTATCTTGAATTATGAATTCTAAACAAGTAATGAGGTTTAACATTGCCCAAAGTATCCTAAATATTGCTAAAAATAAAAAAGTTGGTTCTTAATAAATAACAGATGATGTTTATTACTTTCTTCTGAATCAAAATGTTTATTTCTTATGAATGAAGAAGTAGAATAAATCTACGGCCATTTTTCAGGATACTATGAGAAAAGCACAGCTTTGCTTAAGGGGTAGGAAGAGAGATTTTGAGTGTTTATTTTAAATACTTGCTTGACCTTTTTCTTGCTCTCTTTAGAATGTAGCAGTATGGTTATATATCAGGGTTTGGTTTTTGTTTGTTTTGTTTTTGTTGTTCTACACCGGAAAGGAAGATGTTAACACAGGTTTAGTTCTGAGTAATCAAAAACTCTCTGGTATCAGCAGAATTGATGAGATATGCCCCTGGGGAATAACACTACTTCATTGAAAGAATCAGAGGAATTTCATGTTTTGGGGGTAATACACACAGAGTTTCTGTATGAAGATCAAGATAGTATATTCAAATACTACAAACTGAGATTTAAGGTTGAATGCTTCAAAATTAAGAAGATATCATTTAAACCTATCAAGAGTTGGTAATTTGGCAATTATTAAGTTTTCAGAGAAGCATAGCTTTTCTGTAATATAGTTATTGAAGTAGTATGCCTCTACTTCAATCAGCAACAAAGGAGACAGCATTGCTCTTTAGAAAACTCAAAGGCATTCTTCATTTAATTAATAGTTAGAGAAAGTCTTAAGCAGGAAAAAAGAGGTCCCTGAGATCTACTCAATTAATCTTTTGTGCCTATTCTTTTGCTAAATTTTACAAAGCATTCAATAACATATTTAAGTGCACACATTTGCTTTATTTTTTCTATTTCTTCACTTTAATGAAATATAGCATTTTAATGAATTTTTTATTATTTGAAATATATGTGTTGAAATGAAATCATCGCCTCTTGTCTAGTTGAAGACAGTGCAATTAGCCAAAGAGGAATAATGTAAAGTGTCACATGGACCGAATGAATAGAAATGGGTTTCTCAACAAAGATTCTCAAAGTACCTGTGCTGGTTAAGGTTGAAGTAGGGGAAAACCAGAAGTACACATTTCTCAGACATAACAACCGAAAAAATTTAGAGTAGCTAAGTCTTCTAATTGTAGTTGGATAGGATGGTTTCTCTTCATATAATGGTATTTAATTCATTCTGCACACCGGATTAGCTAAACTTGTGCTCTAATAGTCATTCTAAAGCCAAAGAGGAAATGAAGCAAAGCAAAATACTTCTTCGGGGATTTCTAGTTTAATAATGTCATGATAATAACACGTAGAGTATGACTACACCTTCTACAGTGGGAGACACATACCACTACTAGTATGCAAAATGGTTTTGGATGGTGCAAGATGAAGATATCTTTTTATTAGTTACTTGTTTTTTGTTTTAACGTGTATTAGCAACAATCCAGAATTTCACATATTTTATTGTCTAACATGAAACTAAAGTAAAAAATTTAGTGAATCAAAACACTACTAAGCAAATAACAGCATGACTATTTTATGGGAGTACTCAAAATCATGAAAGTAGTACACAAATGGCTGAAGTTAGGAAACAATAGTGCAAGTTGTATATATTCACTCATTCATCCAATAAATGTTTATTAACTACTATGTTCTTTGACATATATGGAATAGTAATACATCAAAGTATAAGGCAGACAAGATCTTTGCCCTTGTGGATCCTACATTTTGGCCCACATCTCTAGTGATTCCTCAAAAGACTAGGATAATCTGAGGTTGTATACTCTGTGCTGTTTTATCTACCTTAGTTAGGCTCAAAAGTAAATTTCCTCTGAAGTTCTGTTGGTTCAAGTCGGGTTAACCATGGAGCAGCCAGAGGTCTGCTTCAATCCCAGGAAGGTACTCTCACTAAGGGTGATTTGTAAAAAACCATGCCCTGCAAATACTGGAGCTCTAAGGAGATGATGGATGCACCATCATAAATAGAAAGATCAGGTTTAGGTACCTTATTCACCCTGCCAAACATCCTCCTTCTGAAAGCTTTCACTACACTGTAATCCTCCATGTACGTGCCAAACATTTCGGTTCTTAAGACAAAGTCAAACCCATTATGGAATCCTTTGACTCTGAGAAGGCAAATGTGAATACAGGGGAGATGAGCAATGAAAAATACAACATGACATCTTCTTACTCTAGTGGCCCAGGCCTTCTAATCTGACTTGCAAGATTTTTATCACAAGTCATGTTTAGCACTAGCTGAAAGAAGGATATTAAGGAGTTAACACCTAAGATTGATTTAGGACACAATTCAGGTAGAGCCTCTTCACACTGGGCTGAGAAATAATAAAAAATAATCTCTAAAGGAGTTTTCTTCCTAGAAGCTCGCTGATATGGAAAGAAAGTAAATCTGTGCTTAAACCAAAACAATAAAAAAAAAAATTAAGCCGTAGTGTGTACGATCTGGGAAAGGAGGAATATGAGGTGGAGGGACGTGAAACTGAATTCATTACAAGTTTCCTAAGGATTGCCCTAGCTTAAAATCTTAAGGCTATTAAAGATTTTCTGAGTGGGGGTCCATTCCACTTATCACATTTTATCTGCTTCAACAGTGTTTCCAAATCAGAATCACTTGGAGTGAGTGTAAGGGGGATAGGAGGTTAGGTGATTACTAAAAAATACATATTCCTGAGCCCCACCTCAGAATTCGAATCTCTCAAAGTGAAGCCCAAAATCTGCATATTTAGCCAGTTGCTCAGTGATTCTTAAGCTCTCTCAAGTTTGAGAATCCCTGTGCTAAACTGTAAACTCCTTGAAATTCACATTATATTTACAGTTTTACAATAAGTCCAGCTCAGAACCTTGAGCTTGTAACACAGTGTCAAATTCTTAAGTCTACCTCTGTGAGAAGTACATTGGGTTTTTCCAATTCACTTCCTTTCCCCAGAATCATTCTAAAAATGAGAGAAGAAACGGAGAGTTTCTGAAGCATGTCGGGAAGAGCTTCTACGTTTAACACAGCAAAGTAATAAAATGCCTTTCAAACATCTTCAGTAAAAATAATTTTTCACTTTCAGAGTCTTGCCATGATAGAGAAAGAAGCAAAGCAGCATCTCAGCGCTACTTTTCCTTTTGCAGGGCAATTCACTGCATCTCTCTCTCTGTTTCCTCTAATGAGGGAGTTTGGTAGATGAGGGAGTTTGGTAGATGATCTCATACCCATGTATCCTGTCAAGCGAAGGGTAGACATTTTTGGTAGTGTAAGGAATTTTCATGGTTAGTTCATCTTTCCCTTCCTTTACTGGTATTACTTAATGTATCAAACTTTATTAAATATTGAGCTCAATTTTCTTCTGGTTTACTAAACATAAAATTTTTACCCAATTTTTAAAACAATAATAATAATGATGATGACAATAATAAATTCCATGCTGTGCAATGTTTTTCTGTCTGCATTTTATTTCTGCAGAGATTCTGATTTAACTTGTATAGAGTGGGTTTCTTGCTCTTCAAGGATTATTCTCATCCACTAAGTTATGTTTGATCCATAATGGGCCAAATAGGATGATGCTAATGTTTAAAGATAATTATTTGGTAATAAAATACTTTTATATTTATTCTTCTGAACTCAAGACTTTAACGAATTTATGCTCCAACAATCATCAAGAGTCTTTTGCAGATGGACATGAATACTCCCTGTGAGCTTTAACAACCTGCCCATTGTGTGCTCGGGAGAGGAAAAATTGGTTTTATGGGACATGAGATTTGAATGTTTCTATCAAAAATTTTAACCTAATAGATACTAATACTTTACCTATTTGAAATTATGTAAATATAGATATAAAAAGAGTCTTCAATGTTTTCAACAGTGGGAAGGAAGTAAAGGTATGAAGAACAACTTGCAATAGCTTAAATAATCTTAACCATTCTTTAAGAATTACTGCCTAGCAACCAAATTTGTAAAATTTTATCCTTGCAACCCCATAGAAGTTGAGTGTAATTCTGAATTGATACATGGGCATTACTGATCAGCTGTTTTCCAATATAACTCTTCTTCTGTTTGTATATACTTTTTAAAAAATTAAAGGACAAAGAATATAGTTTAAAGTCCATGCTATTTAAAATCTGGAATGACAATAGAAGACAAGTTTGTAGGCTTAAAACATTCTTTCAAAAGTAAAAGGAAATTTTAGAAGTTTTTCCTCTTCAAATATTTTTAAATTTGAACTTTCCATAACTTGTATTACACGTATAAATCTTCTTTAAACATTTAGTACAGAGAACATAGGCTTTGGGTTAAATTCAAGAAAATGAAGTTATAAGAAATACACTAAACTTTCTTTTGAGTTCTTCAGAAAACTGGAACTGATGGATATTTTATAAAATACTAGATGGTATGCTACCCTGGACATTTAACATGTAATCTGCTGAATTTATTTCATATTTAGTTTCCTAGAATTTTAGGTGGTGTTCATTATTTACTCTTTTATGAATCTTTCTCTTCTTATTGGTAGTAGGACATTCCCATTGGAAAACTTTTCAGCTTAGCAATACAATAGAGAATTTTTAAGTAATTTGTCCAAAAAGTGGAACCAATAAAACCTATACCATCTAACAACTTGGTATGCTCCAAGGAAAACTTTTCAACTTAGCAATACAATAGAAAATTTTTAAGTGATTTGTCCAAAAAGTGGAACCAATAAAACCTATACCATCTAACAGCTTCTTCAAAATAATGTTGTCACTATGAAATTTTGCAGTAGAAAGATGTCGTTAGTATTTTCTGTTTACATTTTTCTTCATTCTTCTGTGAATTATAGTAATGAATAAAAGCCCAGTTAGAAAAAAAGATCTCTAAAATCCGATGTAAATGTTTCACATGTGATAGGATTTGGCTGATATATAACTGCAATCATCATAACTTTCCTGAGCTTTATTGCCAATTTTGCACAGAACAAATAAACATTTATGAAAAATATAAATCCAGGAAATTGGTGATGAAATCGATGCCTTCATGTGTATTCCAGGGTCTAGTGGTGATGTACTTTACTTGTGGCTAAAATTATATTTTATGCACATGCGTAAAAAAACTAAAGTGCTTAGAATATTTTCAAAGGGAAATGAGAGGCTATTAGAGGGTTTTAAATAGAGGATGGCATGATTTAATTTATATATTTAAAAAATCTGGCTGCTATTATATTCTTATAATCAAAGAATATAAATATAAAAGTAAGAAAATCAGAAAGCTATTGCAGTTGTCCAGATTTAAAATATATATGAATATATATTTAGATATATTATGAAAATATAAATATATATTTTAAATCTGAACTACATATATATATATATCCACATACATACACATGTATATATGGAGAGAGAGAGAGAGAGGCTTAGAGTGGGGTATTAGAAATGGAGAAGAAAATAATTGGACACATTAAGAATAAGATATTTAGAGACAGATTAGGGCAAATTTGCTGATGGATTTGATGAGGGAATTAAGAACAGTCAAAGATGACATTTAGATGTTTGCTTTGAGCTAGATAGATGGTAAATCTGTTGACAGAGATTAGAATGATTCAGGGAAGTAGAGAATTAGAGAAGGCAGAGGACATCAAGAGTTCAGTTGAAGACACAATAAATATAAGATTCCAATTAGATATCCAAGTAGATATGTCAGTTTGGCAGTGGAGTTATTTAAGCCTGGACTTTTGGGAGGAAGTCAGTAGTGGAATTATGAATTTTAGAATCACCCATATAGAATATTTTTAAAACTATGGAAAAGATTAAGGTCTTCTAGAGAAAGAGTGGATGAAGAAGCAAAAGAAATCCTGAAGATGCCAAAGATTAGAGATTGAGCAAGGGAAGATCCAGCAAAAGCATTTAAGAGGAAATGGAGAAAGGCAAGGACCAGGAGAGTGTGGGACCATAGAATCTAAAGAAGGGAAGAGATTCAAAAGGAATGAAGTGGTCGTTTGTGCCAAATTCCACTAAAAGTGTGAATAAGATGACTACAGAGAAGTGACTATCGGCTTTGGCAATATAAGTGTAACTGGTGACTGGGACAAGAGTTCTCTCTGTAGAGTGATAAAAATAATAGACCGTTTGGAATGGGTTTGGGAAAGAATGTAAGGGAAAAGTGGTCAGAATGTATAGACAACTCCTTCAAGATGTGTTGCTATAAAAGTGAACAGAGATGTGTGATAGTAGATGGAGGGGTCAAGGGATATTTGTATGCTGAAATGAGAATAATGCAATGGAGGATAGAAATTGATGTTGCAGGAAGAGGAGGAGAATAAGCACCGGAAAATGGTCCCAGGGACACTTGCTTCATCCACAAAATGAGAGAGATTTGGTAGTACATGATACAAGTCAAAGAACTTGGTAGTTTTAGTATTGGAAAAGGGAGAGAATTTTGGTCAGCTACTATTTCCTATTATTATGTATCCAGATCATCATGGAGAATGTAGAAAGAGAAGGGATAGGAAGTTGAAAAAGAGAGAAAGTGTAAAATACTTATTTTAGAGATAGGAAATATGTAAAAATTATTAAGTCTTTGTTAAAAAGCTTTGAAACGGTTGTGGTATCTTCATGTGAAATTTAAAATTCTAAACTATGTGTGAGGAAGTCCAACAATATTGTGATTTTTCTAATAGTGACCACTTAGCAATTTTTTGAAATATCAAATCTTTAACCTTCTAAAACTTTCTTTAGTGCCTCTGCTTTGCTGGTGTCCTAAGCACTTTCTCTATGAATAAGTTTTATCAAGCCCTTTTTAAAAGAAGGGAGAGTGGCCGGAGAGGGAATAAAGTGATTGACTATCTCAGAGAAAGCGAGTTCCATGTAAGTGAGAAAGAAACAGGAGAGTAGAATGCTGAGGAACTTCTTCCCACCCCTCATTTTGCTCCAGGTTAGTTTAGATGATGTGGCTGGAGCCCTATCATGTTTAATAGACAAATAGAAAGAAATGTTTGCTGCCAAAGTGGAATTCATAGCACCCCCTGCAAAATGCGTGTAAGACTTATGCTAATTACTTCAAATACTACCATCAGCTAGCTTTAGTGCCTCTTGTGGAAGCATAAAGCAAGAGAGAGAACTAGTGGGAAAAAAGATGAGCAGTGTATTTGTTAAAAAATAGAAACTTTATTAACTATCAACTAACTAATACACAGTAAAAAGAACAAATATATTTAGAAATACAAGAGGACACATTATCAAAAACATAATTAGATACTGATGGAGGATGTCTATTTAATTCATTTATTCATGCATATTTATTAGGTGCCTATTATGTGTCAGGCACTATGCTGGATACCAGGTACATATTCAACAGTACATTCAATTTCCTGGGACAAATTGTTGTTTTCTTTAGAGCTAAAGTGCAAACTGATTAAAATTTCTCTGTATGATCAGAAACATCTATACCATGTGTGTCTGCTCAAAGAGAAAGTTTTCCTAATTCCTAGTAGCCTGAGTTCTAATCTCAAATTTGCCACTATTAGTGTGGCAAATATACTGGAAGCAAAAAATCTCTGGGTATCAGTTTTTCTCCTGTAAAATGAGAACTTTGGATGAAATGATCTTGAGAAATTCTAGATATTTTAGCTCAGAAAGAGTTTATGGTTCCATCAGTTTTACCTAAGCACTTCCATGCAGCTTTGATGAGATGGATATTCTCCCAAAGTCAGGTACTATTCAACTCTAATTATGTGAGTATGTATTATAATGAATATGCATGTACTCTAACACAAGGTAAGAATGCTTTGACGTGGTTCCATAGTGTAGTGGTTAGCATGTCTATACGCAGAATGTCCTGGGTTTGCACCCCAGTGGAGCCATGGTCAATGGTCTACGGTCATGCCACACTGAACAAGCCCGATGTCTGATCTCGGAAGCTAAGCAGGGTCGAGTCTGGTTAGTACTTGGATGGGAGACCACCTAGGAAGACCAGGTGCTGTAGGCATAAAATAATAATAATAAATAAATAAAATAATTTAAAAAAGAATGCTGGATATCATTTGGAACCATTTATAACATATTTTCAGTTGTGTTTCTTCAGGACAACTCTGTAAAGTAGAATTTGTTATCATTTCCATCTTAGAGTATATCTCAGCTTCATAGAGATGAGAACACCTGCAAGTAAACCTTCAGAATCAAACCATAATCCAGATCTTCTGAATCAAAGCCCAGAGTACTCACCACTAAAACACAGCCCAACAAACTGCATTTTGCTTTCCAAACCATAAGGTTCTATATAGTCGATAACCTAGTCAAGTGCTTTTAAAGCATTGTTTAAATTAGAAAATCCAATATGTCTATGATAGGGATTTTTTTTAAAAAGATATAAATTATGTGTTTGTAATCCTCTCCCAAACACAACCTCCATGTTGGCCTTCTAAGAAAAAAGGAATTATTGCTTGCTTAGTCAACCATAGGAACTTAATTGTGCCTATTGGAGAGAATAAAAAAGAATAACTGGAAGATGCCAAAAGAGTGTCAATTGCTCTAAGAATGGTGGCCTCAAGAAAAATAATTTTCAGAAAGTTATGAGACTTCAAGAGTTTATGGAGAAAAAAGGATTTGAAATCAACACATACTATAAGGTAGGGGATTTTAAGGAGAGAGATAAGTTAAGGAGAATTTAAATAAATTTTTGCCAAAACTAGCCACAAAGCAGCTCATTTTATTTGAGTTACGTGTAAAAATAGATAAAAGCTGAGTTTCTCTGCTAAGGAATCTACAGTCACTGCCTGCCCAAATACACTCGAAACAAACTACATCAGTGGGAAGCTATTTCTCTTTGTATCTTTGAAGAGAGTTTAATCTTCTAAAAGTAAAGCAGTTGAATTGGGCTTAGCTTTAAGCATAGCCAGGTGCCTGCTTAACGTGATACCTAAGAAGTTAGGAGGCTGCCTTTCCCACAAAAATCTTCTCCAATACTTTCTATTAGCTAAGGCATCATCAACAGGGAAAATAACCCTTTATTTCACAATAAAGGTAAGAAATTAATTTGATCAACAAAGAATCGATTCTTCCACAAAGAATATATCGTATACATTCAATTTTATAGTATTTAAATATAGTGTAGATGATGATAACGTAATGAAGGCAAACCATCTCTGTACTCCACTTAATTTAAAAGAGCTAAAATTTGATGATATTGCATTTAGGTCAACTTCATAAATAATTAGACAGAGTTCTATTAGACCAAAAAAAACTGGAATATAAAAGTAATCAATGAAAATGAATATAATTTTATAATTTGCATCCTAAATGTCTATGCATATGAAAAAATATGCTTGAATGTTCACATGGTATATAATAACATTAAATAGTTGCAGTGGAATTAAGTAGAAAGGGAAAATATAATTATGATAAAATGCATTCAAAAGAAAACCCTGGAACACCAGAGATACTATGATATCGAGCTGGCAAATGAGCTGAGTTAATCAGCAATTTTACTAAACTTAAATTCTGAGTTGAATATAATTTCAAATTTTACTCTTTCAAAGGACAATAAAAGATGAAGACCTTCAGCTCCCAAAAATGAGGAGAAAAAGAAGAAAAGCCTATAAAAAATGGGAAATCTTGAATTCTACAATATGTAAGTCCAATTCATTGATTTTATAAGTATGTATAAAATGAACTACCCAGCTTATGTACTTTGTTCTTTACCACAAGAATGTCTATAAAAGTAGTAAGATAAATGCATATAAATGTTACAGAACAATTAGAAGTTTGGCCAATTGTTATATGTACGATTCTGCATTAATTATTAATGATATGTATTGTGAATAACAAAAATTTAAATAAAAAATTTACTTACTCAGACAAAGGCTATTATGACCTCTGTTCTTAGAATCTATTATTAATGCATTATTGCATCACTATCTCAGTTCTGTCTTCTTACTTGCAGATATTGAAGTGTAGTCCATTGAAAGAGGCTATAAAATGTTAAATTATAAAATCGAACTGTTCTTGGCATAGGGTGTTGTTTTTAAGAATAAATTGTAATCTACAGTTCTGGAAGACAGTCTATCAGTCTATAAACTTCTGCCGTGTACATGCTATCAGTCTATAAACTGTTATTGTGTATTGTACATGAGCTTGAGAGAGATATGTCTCCATGTCCTTTCCCCCATGACTTCCTTGTTACAGTTCTCAGATTACAACCAGGCCCACTGGAAACTGTTTCAGCACTTGCCATGAGAAGAGCCATTCCCTCAGACTAGAAGAGAGGCTAATGGAAATTAGACTCTCCAAGGAAGTTCAGTATATTTGAGAACCTGTGTGTTCGATCAGGAGTCTGTATACCTCTGCTGAAGTTGAAAAGTAATAATTCTTAAACACATTATTCTCTATTTGAATCTGAAACATCAATTCTTTTTCTGCATCCTTTATTCCTATGCCACCTCTAGCCATTTTTTTCTTTTTCCTGCTAAAGAGAATTCATTTATTTACTCTTTTTTATTTACTCCATGTAAATGCTTATATGTTTTGATGTTTTATATTATAAACACATGTAAGCACATATAAAATCATATTTAAATTAAGAACATTTCAAATAAATGTATAAATAATCCTTTTTCAATTTTAAATCAATCAACTTGTTAAACATATCTTTCTGGATACCTGGTTCATAGATTCTCAATATCATTATTTACTTGTTACCCATTCTTTCTTTTCCTTCACAAGGCTCTCTTTCACACGTAGTTTAAAACATAATTTGAGATATTCATATTTTGTCCACTCTTTTTCACACGTGATCTAATAGCTCATGCTCAGGTTCACAAATTTTTCAAAGCAAAATATTCTAACAGTATAAAGCAGAGGAGTAAAGGTTGTAAGCTGGCAGTCCTTGGGCTAAGGTTGGTCCCTAAATATATTAGCCTCCATCTATACGGACTTTTTGAAATGTGGGCTAATCCCTAGAACGTGAGATTTCACTATATAATAAATACAGTTTTATAATAAACTCTTTTTTTTTTTTTTGTCCTGGGAAATGATAAAATCTGGCAACTAGGATACCTTCTCTGTCATATAAAAAGTCCCTGCCCCAGGCAAAAGAAACTATCAGACCTATGTAAAAGGCTGTCTGGAAGCCATACTTAGGTCTCTTCCATTCTCTTCACTCACATTTTCATTTGTTGTACCAATTCCAATTAGATCAAGCTTGATTTAGCTCATAGTATTATCATACCTTGTTCAGATACCTGATCATGGCAACTTGCTCTTTATCAAGAAGTCACTTAAGATTTATTTGCATAAATTTGCTCCGAAATTTTCATTTCACCCATCTTGAAAGTCTCTGTTTTAGAGTAAAGCTTAATTTAATTCTTACTTTCTAAAACTACCAAGTGATATTCTGCATTCTAAAATTATTAATTTAAAATAAGATATTCATTGGAAATGAATTTTGTGAAAAACACCTTGGAATACTAGAAATGTTACTCAAAATACTTATAAAAGATATGCATTGAATTTCATCCTAGAATTTGGAACATCTGCTCTCTAAATGGACATAGAAACTTTTTTTCTTTTTTTTTTTTTTTTTGCTTCTTCTTTAGGTGAACCTCAGCCTGCTAATGAAGCATGCCAAAAAAATGTAAAAGATCTTAATAAGGAAGTCAAAGGAGACACTTCAGAGGCTGTGTTTTTTCAAACTGGAGCATTAGGGAAATCTAATAAAAATGGAGATGAGCATACATCTGCTTTTATGAACAGAAAGCAGAATTCCTCTTTTCTCCCTAAAGATAAAAAACAACCTCCATCTAACAGCAAAATAAGTAGGGAGAAAGAAAATGATGATTCTCCATCCATTTCTCATCAACTAAAGAAAGCCTTACCAGTGGTCATGTTTAATGACTGTGAAGAATCATCATCAGGAAAAATTACACTGCAGGATTTCCCAAGCAAAGTAGAAGCCTTTAAACCAACAAAAGACAAAATTATTACAGAAGCAAAATGTGGGCCTTTCGATGTGCAAATAGCAATCAAGAATAGATTTTTCTGTAAAACAGCAATGCAGTTGCCAACAAAAAAGAGATGTCAAAAATGTCACCAATGTTACTCTGTCAGGCATATTCAAAGATGCTACACTTCCAGAAGCTCTTCTTCTAAAAGTAAGGAGACATCTCTTTCCAAATACAAAGGAGAAATTGCCAGAACTGAGAGCCCCTCATTGAAAGTTAGCATTATAGGAAAAGAAATTAAAGTTAAATACATGAGTAAGAAACAGAATATAATAATTAATATAACTCACCCTAAAAAGGGGAAAACAGTTAAATATGGAAATGTTTCCTCCAATTATACTACTAAAGAATGTTCCAGGTCTTCTGCACAGTCTGATCATAGGCTCCTGGAAAAGTGGCAGTTTGAAAACAAACATCAGAGTTCAGATTGTTTGCATGTCTCTCCTCCCATTGTGTTTGCCGTCCAGAAGGAGAATTTTGATACAATTGCGGTTTCTCTGTGCTCTACACCCAGAGAGAATAAACCTGACACACTGTCTTCAGTCTTAGATGATTGTGAGGTAGAATCTGCCATCTCTCAGCAGAAGGACTTTAAAGTTAGTCAGAACACCCCTCAAAAGGAACAGTTTTCTGAAGCTGAGACTCTTCTCCAAAACGTTCTTCGTACTTCACATGATACCCTAAAGTCCACTAGTTTAAGTAATACAGACTTAAGTAAAATGCCTTTTGAAGATCCTAAGCATATAGACAGAGAGAGAAAAATCAACTTTGATATTCCAGAAAATATCACATCAGACTCATATATAAGGCAAAGCACCGAAGGAATAAATTGCTTGCCAAGTATCATTACTGACATCTTCCCAGTTCAAGATCATAAAGACTCTGACTTTTATTCTTTGTCTTCTCTGAAAATGGAGCTCATAGAAGAAAAAGCAGACAACATTTATTGCAAAGGCAGCAAAATTCCAGCTGCAGAATGCTGTGAGAACTCAAATTCCATATCTTTCCCTTGTAGTAAAAATACTCTGCAGTCTTCCACCCCATTCAGCCCATCCCACTGGACCACCAGAGATTCAGAACCTAAAGAAACTCCTGGGGATACATTTTCCTTTGATCACTGTGATGAATTTGTGATAGACTATGAGGAAGAGCAAGTTGATATGACTGACAGAGACTCTAACAAACCCACTTTACATAGTGACTCTCGTACAAATGCACAACAACTATTGGAAATGAAGAGTGCACGGTTTCAAACTCTCAGCCTCGCATCCTCTGGCGGGATTACTGCTGGGAGCCCACTCAACAGTAGTAGCCACAGCTCTTTGGAATGGGGTCAGACAGAGTTCCAGGCAAGTCATCCAGAGACAGCAGCCTCCAGCAAAACAAAAGTGTCAGTCATGACCTCAATAACTGATGAGTTAGAGCAAAGATTAATTATTCAAAATGATAAAGAAGACACTGTTGATTCTAATTGTCCTATGGGAATGAAAAACCTTAAAGAGAAGTTCTTCATAAGACCAGTGGTAAAGAATACGTGCCACAGAGATTTTGAAGACCTATCAAAGGAGAATCATGATGAAGTCTGTTTGCAAATGGATTTTCCACCGAACACTGCTGAGTTCAACTGTGCAGTGTGTGCTACAGATAATCTGTTTCTTATTGAGAAAACACTGAACAGTGATGCAGACCAATATAGTAACCAAGATGAAATAAACCTTGGACTAAGCAGTTTTAAACAGGAACCAGCAGAGTGCCAAAGGATTGCATCAAGAAGGCTGAATTCTGAAGGAGATAAAAATGACCCAATGGAAAATTACTATCACCACATAGACTTACTGCTCTCACCTCAGAAGCAGAAGGCTCTGAAAGGTACGGAGGGCTATAGAGAATCTTTAACTTTATTTTTACATATTTGAACTTTAGAAAGTCTTAATGTGAGGGCCTTTTTATTGCTTGGGTTTTTTTTTCTTTAATGCTGAAGATATATTGGGTATTTTAGAGTTAGATGAATATGAGCAAGTATATATCAACCTTTTTTTCCATTATCACTCACCCTAACCATAAGCAGTGCATTAAAAAAAATCACCAAGGCTATAGTTTAATATAAAGTTTTAAAAAATCAATTTCTCTTTAAAAGGTTGATATATTGCCAAAGCAATTTTGTAGGAGACATTAGTCTTTTGCAACTCTTAAGTAATCTACCATTTTTTTCCTTCTTGCAAGCTAAGCATGCTTAGAAGAATAGGAAGAATGTGCATGTGACGAAATGAGTTTTTAAACCTAGCTGTGCTGTTGCAGAAGCATGGTATACATGTCTCAGGAGGCCATGTGGAATAGTAATTAAAGCAAAGGACAAAAACCAGAAATGGCTATGGCTAATCCTGACTGAGCCATTCATGGGGCCTCTGAACTCAAGCAGACCTCTGACCCCTCCTTGTGCATTAGTTGGCCCTGCTCAAACCATTGATAGATCCCAGAAGCTCTCCAGACCTCAAGAGGGCTAAGATGGAAGCTCTTTCCTAACTACATAATACCGATTGTCTGCTTTCAATCGTGGATCCAAACTATATCATTTTAGTCATTTCATAGAAAGCCCTTATTACTTTTTCTACGAATTCCAAATATTTTATATTTAATGTTAGCATTATTCCACCTTCTGTATTAAATTATATTTTGAACAAGTGAAAACTTCCTTCATACTGCGAGTAACATTCTTAACTTCTCCAAAAATGAGATTTGAAATGATGAAACTTAATCAAGAATTTATCTTTTCTTTGTTGTCGTTCTATCCCTGATTCTTTAATAGAATTAAAAAATAAAATAATACCAAAAAAATTACCAAATAAAATAAAATACCAAAAAAACACACAATATATACACAAATGTTAGCTTAAAAATTTACTGTATGGAGAATAAATGCCCTAAAACAATGCACAATCTATACTGTCACCTGCTTAATATGAACACCCTAAAGCAAAGATCCATCAGTCACAGTGACTGCTTCCCAGTACCAGCATACCTCCAGATACTGGGATGAATGACATTAATCCCAACATTTGCTTCAGTCCATAATTATTTAGGTTTGCAAGAAGCAGACCTGCAATAAAAGCCAACCCAGGCTGGCTCTCCTTCCCCCACAGGTACGCCTCTCCCTGGAGTACGTCCACCAGCAAGGCATAGTTCCTTAAGAAAATCAATAATTTAAGTCAGAATCCTCCCAAAACTGATACTGCACTCAATAGGCTTTGAAACTGTCTCAGTTAGTGAACAATTTCAGCTACAGCTTCCCTGTGTTGCTTTGATTCATCAAAAGGCTGTTCCTACAACTCTTGTTCCATTACTCCTCTTCCCCTGATCACTTCATTCCAGCCACAATGACTTCCTTGAGTTGCTAGAACTGGCCAGGCAAGATTCCCCATCAGGCCTCTTGTTAGAGCTGCTCCCACTAACTAAACCACTCTTCCCCCAGGTGTCCACATTTTTGCTCACATGGTACCTTCTCAGTGAGGCCTTGTCAGACCATTCAGTTTAAAATTTCAATCTGAGCCCTCTCCTCTACAACCCAAGCTTACTCTATCCCTTCTCCATGTTTTACTTCTATACATAGCACTTTTTACTTTCTAATGTGCTATATATTTAACCAGTTTATTTGTTCTGTCTTTCACTAAAATGTAGTCATAAGGGCATAGATTTTTTTCTGATTTGATCATTTTTATATTCACAGCAGCAGAACAGTGCCTGTCCTATAGTGTAAACACTCAATGAGTATTTGTCAAATGAAAGAATGAATTCAGGAAAGTCACATCAGGTTTGTGCAAAACTGTTCTTGCTCAAAAACAAAAAAGCAGGAAAATAGTTCAGAAATTTAAATGTTTGTATTAAAAGATATTTGAATCTATAAATTTTGCAGGGCTTTGATTCTTTAAGAGTTATGAATATTTTCATACTTTATTTAATACTGTTGTCAGCATGCTATTGATACCTCAGGCCAAGATTTTGTAATCTTTTCAGGGTACAGATTACTTTGGGAAACTAGGACATCTTCGTACCGTTTCACCAGAAAATTACAAATTTGATATAGGCATAAATTTATGCCTGTATTTTCAAAGGAGTCCTTCCATTCCTCACAAAGTCTATCCACGTACCTCAGACTAAGAATCTCTGACATGAGTACTGGCTATGATGGTTCCTCCACCCACATATGTGTGCTTGGGAATTAACTATATCAGAGGTCACAATTCAGACTGCCTACAGGGGCCACGAGTGTAATATGTAAATAAATAAAGCAAGCTGCCTGTGAGAAACAATGGGGTGTTGGTAGACTAGAGGGAGCACTGTCCTGAGGGAATAAGAAGGTGGGCCCAGTACAGCCAGGCTTTATGATTTTTCAAGATCTAGATTTTTAATATGTATAAATCTCTAGATTATCTGACTTGGAAGACGGTGAAGACTAAACAATCTATGACCTCTGAACTAGATAAACAAGACGAGGTGGGATGGGCACATTGCGGGAAGTAAAAATGCCAATGGTATAAAGGAAAAAATAGCAGACTGAACCTCTAAAAGCTAAATTCTGAGTTGTTCCTCTGCCAGGTCAGATCTGTACATTCTTGGGTAAAGACTCATTTCTTTAGCTGTAAATGGATAGATATATCTTTAAATCTCTGCCAAAAAAAAAAAAAAGACCCAGAGAATTTCTATCACAAAAATTTTTAATGAGAAAACCAAAACCAGGCTACTCTGAAAGTGTAACAGATAATGAGAAGGATTAAATGATATTTTACATGGCATAGAAATATTTATAATTAAGCAGCCCGTTTTAATACAACACAAAACATGTAATGTGTAAGGTACTTTATTTTCCTGTGTCCCAAAGAAAGAAGTGATTCCAAAGGCCCACACTAAGGCAAGTAGGTGTAGAGGACTGCAGCTCTGAGAAAGTGTGTAGTCCCAAGGTCTATGCCAACAGCTAGGGATAGAAAGATTAATAAAATTTCTCCTTTCCTGGTAGCAGAATACAACTGTTGGGAAAATTTCCAACAAGCTGGCTTCTGGTGAAATTGGAAACTTTCCATACCCATGCCCATTTCAACATTTTTCAGTAGCTGAGCAAGTCCAAGGTTCAGGGTCCAGTTGCAATGCCCTTGTTGTCGTCCAGCAGGGCTCCTCCAGAGTAACAAATCAGTATAGAATCAGGCATACTGCTAGTGCCCAAGGAATATCTGTTGGATTGAATCCAACTGAGGCAATGCATGGTGATCCCCCTTTCCTATATAAATCTCTTTTTCAATTATGTGGCTCTTTTTTTAAAAAGTAATATAAGTTTAGAAATTGAATCATGAAGGAGTTAAATGAAATTATTCTAGTTCTAGTCTACAGAGATTCTATTTTAAATACTGGAATATTTGAAATTCTGTCTTGAAATGTCTCACTCTCATACTAATGTGGTTTAATCTAGATTGGAATTTGGAAAATAGCCTCCTCAAGTTATCCCAGGAATTGGTTCCAAGAGGAACAAGAGCCAGTGATGGTTCCCAGGAGGAAGCAATAGACCAGTGGGCCAGGAGGAGGCAGCAATTCAAAGACTGTAAAAGATGCAGCTCAGCAGGGGGAAGTTCATTTGCCAGCAATGTCACCGAAGGATCCAGTGAGTAGACAATCACTTTATTTTCCAAAACAAAACAAAAACAACGATTTACCAAAGCTTGACTAGGTCCCATCCCTCTTATCTCCAGAATGTAAACCCTGTTGTTTGAACATGGCAATGTTGTGATTATATGCTTTTGTATAAAAGATATTTTTGGAATAATCAACTCTTCATTATCTGCTAGGAATCTCAACTTGGTAAATTATCTCTTTGAAACATACAACTGCCTACTAAGGCTACTTTTCAGAAACTGAAATAACTAACTATAGGGTTCTTTACTGAATTAAATTTGTGTCCTACTTCAAAGAATTTGAGTTGGCTGACAAAAGTATGTATACTATAAAAAGATAAGATGAACATACTTGATTATAAAAAACAATTTTCTTCTTTTAACATTTCCGAAATGAGGAAGTGTCTTAAAATGGATGTATACTTTAGTGAAATAGTATTTCTCTGGCTATTGAAAGGGTGTCATTAAAACAGCATTATACCTGAGTCCCACAGTCAATGGCAACTGAGAATGGAAGGTTGGGAAATTCAACTGGGGAAATTCGCTGGGGAAATTCAACTAAAGGGAAAATATGGTTTAAAAAAAAGAGGGGGGCATTAACACATATAGTACATGCCACTACTAATCTGGTTCTAAAATTCCAATGGCTAAAGTTGTTAGAAGATACTTAACCAGTTAATAGACATTTCTCATTTGCATATTATTTATGAAAACAAATCAGTTGTTCAGAGAAAACACTGACACCGAAACCCAAGCAAACCTTATTTTTTTAAAAAAAGTAATACACAATGCTGTTGAAATATTGTGATTTATAAGAAATATATATTTGGTCATTCAGATGACCAAAATGTATTTCTCATATATACTTGGTCTTTGTCTCCTGACTCCTGGCTCACAGCTCATAAAACACTTGGAATTTCCTGTGATGAGATGCTAATGAGGTGACTTTTGAAAATTCCCTGGGTAAGCTAGGGTGGGGCTGATTGACAAGGAAACCAACTACGTAATTAGTGGGTAGGAACTTTCAGAGACCTGTCTCTACCTCTAGGGAGGGGGACGGGGTGTTGGAGGTTAAATCAATTATGCCTCTGTAGTGAAGCCTCCATAGAAACCCAGAAGGGTTGGTGAACATGTGGAGATTTAGGGGAGAGCGGCATACCTGGAGAGGACGTGGAAGCTCCCAGCCCTTTTTCACACTTTGCCCTATGCATCTCTTCCATCTAGCTGTTCTGGAGTTATATCTTTTTATAATAAACTGATAATCTAGTCAGTAAAATATTTCTCTGAGTTCTGTGAGCCACTCCAGCAAATTAATTGAACTCATTGAAACGTAGCCAGAAGTGCAGATAACAACCTGGACTTGCAATTGTCATTTTGATTTAGAGGGGTCATTGGAACTTTTGATTTGTAGCCAGTTGGTCAGAAGCACCTGGACTTGAGACTGGCATCTGAAATGGGTGGAGGGACGGGTAGTCTTATAGGACCAAACCCTTAACTTGTGGAATCTCACGTTATCTCCAAGTAGATAGTGTCAAAATTGAGTTGAATTTATACTACACTCAGTTGGTGTCCAGAGCATTGTTTGTTGATTGTGTGGGGAAACCTCTCACACACATGTTGGAATTGGGCCCAGGAATAATCCAAAAGAGTTGTGATGCAGAGAATGGAATCTTTATGATAGAGACAATAGTGACTATCCTAGGTTATGTCCTACAGACAAGCTGATGAAATAATACAAGTACGATTCATGAAGATATTAGTATAATTTATCCAGAGCGAGTTAGAGAGCTGGCACAGATTAGGGGCTGAATGTAGCTCTCAATATGTGGACGAAATTATAAGTACTTCAAATAATTAAACACTACACCGTATTATCCCCACCACATTGTTCTTACATTTATGTGAACAGTGAAAATACAATTTAAAAGGTCTTGGTAGTTTTCATTCTTGTCCCTTTATCAATGTCTAATTCCTCTAGTTGCTTCTTCCTATTTAGCTACAAGGACTCAGTATGTGGAACCTTACATTTTTATTCTCACATATACTGCTATATAGGATTGTTTCATTATCCCTCTTTTGTCCATGGACTATTGAAATACTTTCTGGAGAATACCTTTCTTATATTAGACTTCCAATAAAATATTCCCACTGCTTCACATTTTGTTGTAATATTAATTTTCTTCCATTCCTATTCTCTCTTTCCTTTATCAGTTTCTGTACCGATATATTCCAGAATTTGGTTCAGATTTTTTTAAAAAATATATTTCAGTAATGACCATTTAATATATGTCATTAATTTCCACTCATCATTGCTTTTTGCACCACTTACTTTCAAAAGAATTTTTTTTTTAATTTCTTACTATAGTGATCCTTTAATAATTTCTTTAGAAAGATTCTTTGGGATGTAAACTGAGTCCTTATATATCTGAAAATGTATTCACTTCCCTCTTAATTCTGAATTATAGTTTGTCATAGTTTGGAAAGAAATTATTGAAGAAACTAGTTCATTGTTTTTATGTAACCAGTGATGCTAATCAGAAGTCTGAATCCAAACTCATTCTCACAACTTTTGTTATTAATCCAAATTCGTCTCTATTAGCTCTTAGAGTTTTCTCTTTATTCTTGGTATTTTAAAAGTTTTCAGGTGTATATATATATATATATGTGTGTGTGTGTGTGTGTGTATTTTAAATATATTTTCATATTTGGCATCCCATTAGCTATTAATGGTAATGATTCATATTTTTCTTCAAGTTTCATGAATTCTTAGATACAATTTCTTCAAATATCGCTTTCCTTTCTCTTCTCCACTGTTTGCTGGAATCCCTTTCAGATAGACATTTAAACTTTTAGATCTATCCTCCATATGTCTTAACTTTCTCTTTGTACTTTGTATCCCTTCATCAATTTGTGCTATATTCTGAGAAGATTACTTAGCTCTATCTTTCAGCTCAGCAATTCCGTCTATATCTAAATCCTTCCTTCTCTTTAGCTTACTTTTTTGAACTTTTTTATATCAAAAACTCTGATTTTAATTTCAGAGATCTCTAAGTGATTCTTTTTTATTGAACTATTTTTATTTTTTATACCTCTGAGAACATTAAATATAGTATACAGTTTTAATGTAATTGCTCTATCAACTGTTTCCTCAGATATATATTTTACATTTGCTGAGTTTATTATTTTTCTTTCATAGTACTGGTTTTTCCCAAATCTTTGTGATTTTTAACTCTGTGCTTAGCCTTTTGTTCAAATTCCCTAGTTGAGGCCTCCAACTGAGCATCCTATCTGGGAAAGTAGTGAAGCAACCACTATGGTTTTTGCCATGTTAGTATGAGAATGCTTCAGATTGTAATAAAGGACTTACTCCCGTACAAGATATTCCACATCCCAGCTGGATGTCCTCTGTCCTCAATATATGACTTTTTCCCACTCTCATTTGTTCTTGGCTGGAGGTAGATAGAATCATTGCTGCTATTTGACCCATTGTGGAGTTCAAAGTGAGTGTTGTGCAGACATCAAACTACCTACTGTTTCTGCCATGGTGCTCCAACACTCTGTTGTGAACACCTGAGGCCTCTCTAGCTCCTGGTCTCTCACTCTTGGTAATGCTCCCACCATTCTGCATTAAAACTTCCTCACAGTTAAGTCAAACAGAGAAAGGCAAATACTGAATTTATCACTTATATGTGGGACCTAAAAACTCATAAAAATAGAGAGTAAATAAATGGTGGTGACCAGGGGATGGGGTGTGGTCTATAAGATAGATATTGTTTAAGGGTATAAATGTGCAATAAGTAGTGAATAAGTTCTAGATATAAAATGTACAGTACAGTAAGTGTAGACAATAATATTGTATTGTAATCATCAAACTTGCTAAGAGACTAGAACTTAATTATTCTAACCACCAAAAAGAAAAGATGATTATGTAATATGATAGAGGTGCTAATTATTGCTACAATGGCAATCATATTTCAGTATATAAATGTATCAAATTAATATGCTGTACACCTTAAATTTACACAATGTTATAGGTCAAATATATTTCAATAGAACAAAAAAACTTTCTTACATATATCTTCTGCTGTGATTTCACTCTATGGCTTACAGAGAAATTCCGGATTTTAGATATTTCCCTGTCACTGGTATTACTGAGAATTCCCTTCTTGCTTTCAAACACATCTATAGACCCTGAAACATATACAGTAGAAACATGCATAGACTTCCTCTATCTCCTTCCCGATTTTCCTCTGGACTTTAAAATGCCTCTCTCCTTTATTAAGCCGAAAAATTCAGCTGCAACCTCTGCTTCTACAGGTGTGTAATTGGACTTATCATAGTGCTCATAAAATAAAAGACCGTGTAGGAATTAGGACCTATTTGCATACATGTTTTCTAGCATTCCTGTCAAGATGGGAGTCTTATTCCACTCTTTTAAATCCACATCCACAAATAGCTTCCATTTGCCCCTCTAGCTTCCTTTTCCACTTTTCTCTACCTTTCTGCCCTAGGAGTCTCACCTCTATATCAAGGAGCTCATTTGTCCTCTGGCTTCCTGTTAGGTTTGACCCATAGGAAGATCAGCAGCAGCCTGGAGGGAGTGAAGAAAGTGAGGTCCTGATACTTTCACCCCAGCTTTCTCCCCGTGGTGTGCCAAGGGCTGGTTGTATTCCCAAAGCCACAGTTCTATAAAGGGCCCTCTCCACACTGCCTTCTATGACTCCAGTTCTGGAAATTAGTACCTGCTCTCTTCTCTTACCTTTTTAGTATTAAATGGTCTAGTGTTAATTCCACTGTATCATATCTGATTTCCTTAAATCCTGTCTACACTTTGTAAATAGTGATTTTATTAAACTCTCATCAAATTACTCATCTAAGTGTGGCATCTATTGTTCATGTCTGTTCTATATTTCTTGAGAAAAAGAAGCAACCGTAGGTGTGATGGAATCAACCCCCAGTGGTTCATGATAGCCAACTGTGCACACATTTTTCCTAACACGGCAGTTCAGTAACATCAGGATGGTAGCTTGAAATTGGCCATGGTGGGAGTATTTACACAATGGAAACTGGCAAGCACTACAAATCAGGACTTTTTTTCCTTTTTTGGGGAATCATTTGTTAAACATTTACCAGTACCCATTTGAAACAACACAGGAAACAGCTGTAGAACTTATACCAATTCAAATTTCAAGCGAAAATAACAATCATTTTAGTTAAAATAAAGATTGTGTTTTCTTTGGGATGAAGCCTGTTTTTAATGAAAACTTATACTAACAATTTGTTTCATATTAGACGTGAGGGAACTGAACTGTCTTTTTATTTTTTAGTTTATCCAAGCCACAGATACTCAGAAGGCATATTATATTTCTTCAGCAACTTTTCAGTAGAGACTGCACTTCACTAAGAGCTGCTGGAGCTAGCATTCTTTAATATGTGGTTTAAATTTTTATCTCATTTATAGAGTCAGGATATGCTCCTAATCCATGACTTAAAAGCTGACAGCTTTATCGTGAGCATCATTACAGCTGGTGTTTTTCAGTTTGTTAATCTCACTCATCTCTGACTTCCTACATAATAACTGGAAAAGACATTAGGAATGACAAATTTATGTGTGTGGACACAGTCGATCAATCCATCTAGGCTGTGAGGAATGCTGACTAAGGCACACCAGGTAAATAATTTGAAGGCTATAAACTAAAGTCAGAAGGGCTTGCAAAATAGAGCTCTGATATTTATAATATCGAATGGCTCCTGTATCACAAACAGATGTGGCAAGAATTTGAGTCTAATTATGTGAAGATACTTGATAGACTTTTCCTTATTTTATTCAGCTATAA
>NW_006436298.1:30207036-30247073 GCF_000325575.1 Pteropus alecto | reverse complement strand
TGAGAATTCCCTTCTTTCTTTCAAACACATCTATAGACCCTGAAACATATACAGTAGAAACATGCATAGACTTCCTCTATCTCCTTCCCGATTTTCCTCTGGACTTTAAAATGCCTCTCTCCTTTATTAAGCCGAAAAATTCAGCTGCAACCTCTGCTTCTACAGGTGTGTAATTGGACTTATCATAGTGCTCATAAAATAAAAGACCGTGTAGGAATTAGGACCTATTTGCATACATGTTTTCTAGCATTCCTGTCAAGATGGGAGTCTTATTCCACTCTTTTAAATCCACATCCACAAATAGCTTCCATTTGCCCCTCTAGCTTCCTTTTCCACTTTTCTCTACCTTTCTGCCCTAGGAGTCTCACCTCTATATCAAGGAGCTCATTTGTCCTCTGGCTTCCTGTTAGGTTTGACCCATAGGAAGATCAGCAGCAGCCTGGAGGGAGTGAAGAAAGTGAGGTCCTGATACTTTCACCCCAGCTTTCTCCCCGTGGTGTGCCAAGGGCTGGTTGTATTCCCAAAGCCACAGTTCTATAAAGGGCCCTCTCCACACTGCCTTCTATGACTCCAGTTCTGGAAATTAGTACCTGCTCTCTTCTCTTACCTTTTTAGTATTAAATGGTCTAGTGTTAATTCCACTGTATCATATCTGATTTCCTTAAATCCTGTCTACACTTTGTAAATAGTGATTTTATTAAACTCTCATCAAATTACTCATGTAAGTGTGGCATCTATTGTTCATGTCTGTTCTATATTTCTTGAGAAAAAGAAGCAACCGTAGGTGTGATGGAATCAACCCCCAGTGGTTCATGATAGCCAACTGTGCACACATTTTTCCTAACACGGCAGTTCAGTAACATCAGGATGGTAGCTTGAAATTGGCCATGGTGGGAGTATTTACACAATGGAAACTGGCAAGCACTACAAATCAGGACTTTTTTTTTCCTTTTGGTGAATCATTTGTTAAACATTTACCAGTACCCATTTGAAACAACACAGGAAACAGCTGTAGAACTTATACCAATTCAAATTTCAAGCGAAAATAACAATCATTTTAGTTAAAATAAAGATTGTGTTTTCTTTGGGATGAAGCCTGTTTTTAATGAAAACTTATACTAACAATTTGTTTCATATTAGACGTGAGGGAACTGAACTGTCTTTTTATTTTTTAGTTTATCCAAGCCACAGATACTCAGAAGGCATATTATATTTCTTCAGCAACTTTTCAGTAGAGACTGCACTTCACTAAGAGCTGCTGGAGCTAGCATTCTTTAATATGTGGTTTAAATTTTTATCTCATTTATAGAGTCAGGATATGCTCCTAATCCATGACTTAAAAGCTGACAGCTTTATCGTGAGCATCATTACAGCTGGTGTTTTTCAGTTTGTTAATCTCACTCATCTCTGACTTCCTACATAATAACTGGAAAAGACATTAGGAATGACAAATTTATGTGTGTGGACACAGTCGATCAATCCATCTAGGCTGTGAGGAATGCTGACTAAGGCACACCAGGTAAATAATTTGAAGGCTATAAACTAAAGTCAGAAGGGCTTGCAAAATAGAGCTCTGATATTTATAATATCGAATGGCTCCTGTATCACAAACAGATGTGGCAAGAATTTGAGTCTAATTATGTGAAGATACTTGATAGCATTTTCCTTATTTTATTCAGCTATAAAATTATTATGGAAATGTATTTTCCAAATATTAGTTTGCACGGAAATAAGAAAGCGGCGAGGTGGAGAGGGGTGGGGTTCGAGGGTGGGTGCAAGCGAGCAAGAAAGGAAAGTAGGCAAAGGAACTTCAATTTCTAAAAATAAGACCTAAAAATCACACTGTGCTCACTATTCCAGGCTTTACAAAGTATTAGCATATTAATTCTCTCAACAATACTACGAGTTAAGTACTATACTTTCATCCTCACTTTAACAAATGGGGAATCTGAGTCATAGAGAGCATAAGTGACTTGCCCAATGACACTCTGCCATAATTAGTGTTGGACTGGGTTTCAAACCCAGATAGCCTGACCAGAAACTATCTATGCTCTTGAACATATAACGCCCTGCCTCTGGTTAGATCATTCAAACTTGATCTTGGTCTCTCTTTGGGAAAGTCCAAACAGGGTCTCACTTCATTAGATACCACATTTTTATTATCCTCAGTTACTACAGTAGAATGAAAGAGATATGAGAATGTCTACTGATACCTGGAACTGAGCCAAGTGTTTAATCTTTCTGATTCTAAAGTCAAAAAAAGGAAAGTATTTAAATTTTTCAAGTGCACAGAAGTGCAAATGCAATTTCAATAATACCAATATATTTAAGAGCTCATTCTATTTTATGGTTTTATTTATTAAAAGGCTCATCTAGCAAGCTCAATTTTGGTGACAAAGGTTTGGTGATAAAGTCACATTTCGATTTGTTTTCTATTTGGCTCTAAGTTCCACAGGGACAGTTGTTGACAAATCCAGCAGTTCAAAGCTGCAGCACGTGTGTGGCTTCCTGCTTCATTGGATTTTAACACAAATGTTGTCTTGGTTTATGTAATAGTATGTTGATTAGTTCTGTCTTGGTATCTGAATGAACAGAGAACTGCTCATCCATATAATCAAATCTGTTTGTAAATAAGTGAGCTGTTTTAACAGTTCCATGCATGCTGTTAAAAACAAAGATCACTATATACTGTATACTTGAAACTAATAATAAAATAAAATTTAAAAAAAGAATAAGACAAAGTTAAAAAAAAACAAAGATCATTATAATTTAAAGGCCTATCCTCAGACTTTTACATGGTAGGGGGATGATTACATATCCAACAAGGATACCTACTGCTCAGGAAAAAGAATAATAAAGATAAATCCATGGGCCCAGGAATCTGTGTGTATTATATTCATAAATATTAAAATGTAACTGAATATTTAAGGCCAAGGATATAGGAAATAAATCAAATGAGGGAAGATGCTTTAAATTACTTTAAGGCTTCTGTAACTTTAGCAAGTACTATATATGAAGCAGCTTTGATTTAGGTCTCAGGCTCAAAAAGATGGGTCAGTAAATTATTATAAATTTTTGGTTTACTTTTCTTACCATTTAAAGTCAAATGTCACACTCAAAAAATAAATACAAAAATACTTAAAGAATTTTGAAATATGACGCATGGAAGAAGGCATCCCATATCCTGAGTTAAAGTATTCTATTCTAAAGTGTTCATCAGTTTTATTCCAATAAATAAGATATCCCATAAAACTTTCATAATATGTATATTCCAACTCTATTACTACGTAATATTTCCATATGTCATCCCCTTTGTTTTCACACACCAAAATTGTATTTATTCAAGCAACATGGTATATATTTCCATATTATGTTTATCTACCAATCCACAGCATGATCTTCCTGTAGAAATTTTGCCCCCTCTCAAGGTCCACTCTAATGATATTCCTCCTTTAATCCCACTCACGAGTTCCCTATCTTACTTATCTTTCTATCACCATTGTGCCTAAAATTGCGCCTTGCTCAGAATATTGACAGAACAACTAATGACAAAACAATTATTTTAACCCTTTTCCCATTTTAAAAGAAATGCAGATCACTGCCAGCGTTCATTTAACATCATGTGTAAGAATGCTACATTTTCTAGGATTTGACATTTTCAGCAATACAACTACTAAAAACAGAATGTCATTTCTTTCCAAAGACTATCGATATACTAGAGGGACGTGAAAATAATAATAAAAGTGAGCTACTTCATGGCAAACTTTGGGAGTAAGATTAGGTCTGTAATTCACAAGTTATCCTGGGGTAAACGATGCAGCTGTAAGCACCACAATGAGTATTCTCAAGACAGATGGGAAAACGGTTAAATTCATTCAACTCAATAAATAAGTAATAAATGAGTGAATGCACCTGAAACTGTTTAAACTGGGGATCAGTAGCAGGTGAGTAGTGAAATCTCACTTGGTGTACAAAATAAAAACTACCAGAACAAGTATTAAAGATATTTAGAGTTTATTCTTGAATGTCTACAAGAGTTGCTGTTATGTGCTTTCTCAACATACCATCCCTGACCATTTCTACACAAATTAAACAAATATATGAGCTAGAAAACTATTGTTAAATTTATCTGTGTGTCGAAACAACTAACATTACACTTTTCAGTCCAGTACTAGGAGAGCAGAGGTGGGAATGTAGGGACAAGGACAAGAATCATTAGGAATGATTCTCCAGAGAAAATCATTGAGAGCAAAAAGACTCTTCTGCCCAGAAGCTATATAAAACTGACCTACAACAGAAGTCCAGCTGGCCACTGCTAGGCAGGGTGACAGGAAGAAGGAAAAGGTTTTACCTACAATTTTTAAGAGAAGGGCATGGAAGCAACTATAGTGTGTGAGAAGAAATTGAAAGAGAGGTGTTTTGTTGTTGCTGCTGTTTATTATGTATTCTGTGATCATCAAACTCCACCCTATTCATGATAGTTGAGAAATGCAAGTAAAGGACTTATGCTTTTGAAATTGTATTTTGGTTATGAAATGATGCTTCTTAATTCTGCACCCTTGAAAGACTAAAAGATTTGGGACATGACTCTATTCAGGTTTGAACGACCTAAACAGAGCCACAAAAAAATCATTTAGAAGCTAATATAGAAATACAATCTCATTTTCTTAACTGGCACCATCTTCTACACTATCCAAGAGACTCCCAAATACACGGAAAATCCAAAACTGCTGTGAATGAAACTGTCAGGTGAAACTTTACATGCCCCCTTATATGCATTATTCTACATGTTAAGACCATAGTGCATTTTCCAGGAATGTTTGTTTATTTTTGCTGCACCTTCTTTGAAACACAGAGAGACAGTAGTGGGTTTGTTTTTTTTTTCCTTTTGCTTGGATTTTGAAAGAGATTCTAAAGTTTATTCTCAGTTTTCCGTGGCTTCCTCTGGATGCCTAAATGCTAATATACAAAAACAATTCTTTTTCCATATTTTCCTCAACGAAAGGGTTTATAATGCTATCTGTAGTGTACTGATTCCCATGGCATAGTCTCTCAACCAATGCCTGTTTTATTTATGATATTTTAGGACTATGTAAGTTCTTCCCAAGAGAATTGTCTAACAAATTTCGCTGCTCGTTTTCAAGGATGACACTCTGCCTTTAGCATAGACTTCGTCCTGCACACATTCTGCTGCTTCCTCACCTTGGCTATCCGCATGTGTGCATCCTCTTTCTTGCCAGAACATAATTCACAGTATCACCTTTTCTACTCCTCAGTCGCCTCGGAAGATGGCCGTTCTGTGGATCTTGGCTTTCGAGTTGATATTGAGGAAAAAGGTTTCTACACGGAGAATTTCCATTCAGCTGCATGGGTTTTCCAAGGAGACGATGCGAACCCTGAGGACAGTCCCAGATGTCTTAGTAAAAAACCCCGACCAGTAGCCGGTAAGGATTCTACAATTATGGTGAAATGAATACGTCTTAGAGACCCTGTATTTCTTAATATTGTGAAAGAATCTGCAGCTATTAAAATAAAAACTGTCTTAACAGCTCATTCAAACGTAAAATAGTAATTCCAAAGTTGGAGTAAAGATGAATGCAGGAAGAGTCAAGAGTCTTTCTTCATTCTGAGTAAAAAATACTATTTTTCAAAAATGTACTGGAAAGTATAAAAAAATAATAAATTATCGTTTATTGTTCCAACACCAAAATATAACCATTTTATTGTTTCTGCATTGTCTTTTTGTTGTACATAGGTCTAGTCCAATTTTTAAACATATATGAAATATGTATTTGATATTATCATGTATGTAGTTTGATATATAAGATTTTATAGTCTGCTTTTTTCCCCTATCCTTTTATTTTTTTTATTTTTTTAAATGCCAGTTTATTTTTTTTCATACTATATATACATATGTGATATCACGTGATTTTCAACCTTTTCTGTCTGGTTTATTTCTCTTAGTGTGATTATTTCAAGGTCCACCCATATTGTTGCAAATGTCATTTCTTATGACTGAGTAATATTCCATTGTATATATGTACCACAGCTTCTTTAGCCAATCATCTATTGTAGGACACTTCAGTTGTTTCCATGTCCTGGCCATTGTGAATAATGCCTCTATGAACATCGGTATGCAAATATCTTTTCGGATATGGGTTTTCAAGTCTTTGGGGTTTTCTGGATTATATGGTAGGTCAATTTAGTTTTTTTGGAAGGATTTCTGGATTATATGGTAGGCCAATTTAGTTTTTTGAGGAACTTCCATACCGCTTTCCATAGTGGCCATACCAATTTGCAGTCCCACCAGCAGTATATGAGGGTTCTTATTTCTCCGCATCCTCTCCAACATTTGTTATTACTTGTCCCGTTGATTATAGCCATTCTAACAGGTATGAGATGGTATCTCATTGTGGTTTTGAAGTGCGTTTCTCTAATAGCTAGCGATATTGAACATCTTCTCATATATTTGTTGGCCATTTGTATGTCCTCTAGGGAGGAGTGTCTGTTTAGGTCCTCTGTCCATTTTTTGATTGGATCGTTTGGGTTTTTTTGTTGTTATTGAGTCATATGAGTTTTTCGTATATTTTGGATATTATATTTTGGATATTAGGTCCTTATTGGAGGCGTTGCTTGCAAATATATTTTCCCATTCAGATGGTGTCTCTTTTGCTGAGCAGAAGCTTTTTAGTTTGATGTAGTCCATTTATTTATTTTTGCTCTTACTTCCCTTGTCTTTGATATCAAATTCATAAAATCCTCTTTAAGTCCAAGGTCCTTGAGTTTAGTTCCTATGTTTTCTTCTATGCATTTTATTGTTTCAGGTCTAATATTCAGGCCCTTAATCCATTTTGAGTTAATTTTGGTGTGCGGTGATAAACAACAGTCTAGTTTCATTCTTTTGCATGTGGCTTTCCAGTTATAGTCTGCTTTTTACATTTAATAACATAATTGTTTAATAATGGTGCCTTCATTTAATAATATAAATATTTTCATGTGTTTTTGTAGAATTTGTTAATATTCTAATAGTTTCTGATGCTTTTTATGAGATTAATTTTTAGTTTACTAAAACTATATATTCTCTAATGTAATAATAGCTTAATGATTTTTTCAAAAAAAACTGAATTACAAGTTTCAGCATATGATATTATTACTTCAGTCCAAACTTTACTGCAAAATTTAAGGTGTAGAACTTTTGTAAACTTTTGTATTGGTATAAATAAATGACCTCAATGAATACTAAACAATTTCACTCAAGCAAACAAAGATTAAGGTTGCAAATGTTTCAAATTAATTATACAATCATACATTGAGCCAAACACCTGGTCCAGGCACTAGGGGAAGTTATTAAAGATACAGAGAGAAGTGACAGGTGTGTGATAGATTCTACAAAAAAGGTAATTGGCATCTTCCATGCAGGCATCAAAATGTGCTTAGTTGTATCTTAATCCCATTTATACAGATGAGATTAATTTTTGTTGTAATAAGATCATTATTTGTTTTATCTGTAGAATAAAATAAAGCCTTTCTTAATTTTTCTTTATAAATATGAAATTCAACATTGGAAGATTTTAATGAGGAAAAGTGGTAAATCTAAATGAGTTCTTGTGCACATATGTAAGATAACACAACGTTTGTATTTTACACATTTAAAATATTTATTTATGTTCATATTATAATATGAATGAATTAAGCTTAACCATTCATTGCAAAAAATTTTAAATTTAGAGTGGAATTCTTGAAAATTAAAATAGGTAATGAGGTTCTAGAATTAAGCTTTAAAAAAACAAAATTTTCTATATTTAACTTTTATTTGAGTAATATAATGGTATAAAGACACCAAGCTGAAAGTAAGATTTTTGGGGTTAGGATCTCTGTACTTGTTCATTCATGTATTTCAAGCACCTATAATATTGCCTACTTCATAGGAAGAAGGAAGACAATACAATACATATTTGTTGAATGAATGAATAAAAAGGCCAGGATTCCAATACTATTTAGTAATTTGCCACCTATGTAACCTTAGAAAAGTCACTCATTTACTGTTATTATCTCTATGCCTATCTTACAGTGCTATACAAAATGAAATGAAATTATATACATGAAAATTATAATAACTTATTTCTAGTCATCTTGACTATTTTCCCCTTATTTTTCTTACTTTTCAGTGAGGATTTGGCTGAATATTAAATACATATTTACATTATGTCTGTGTATATTCTTATATATTTTATATAAATTATAAACAATTGCTATTATATATTTACTAAATTGATAAATATTTATTGACTGCAGTAGGCAAATGAGAACATAAGATGAATAAAATACAGTTTTTTCCTCACAGTATCTTGGTAACACCTGATGTATCATATCTGTAAGAAAGTACAGTTATCACCATTTCTACAATTGTTTTTTGTTGGCAAAGAACAAACATTGGCTTAATTCACTATCATTTGCTTTGGTAAAAAAAAAGAAAGATTTATTCAATTTTGCCAAAAAATTACATATATGTGTCTATATATGAAAATTTTCTATATTTGTACACATAGGTGCACACACATATACAAATATATACACACCTATATAGACATATATATGTATTTATGTATGTATAGGAATAGATAGATAGATAGATAGATAGATAGATAGATAGATAGACAGACACACACGCACACACACGCACAGAGGGAAAAAATATGTTTAAATGTTGCAACTGAGTTTCATGTTATTTATTGGACTGAGCTGCAGTGCAAGAATCTGCTATTTATTCTTTCTTATTGTTACTAAGACTTGAAGTGTTACATATACAAGATGCATATGTTCTTAACTATGTGATATCAAGAGATCAATAGAAGATAGAGATTGGGAGGAAAGATGAGTTGGAGATGAATGAATAATTTTGAAACTGAAAAATATCTTAATTAATCTAATAGCATTTTAAAGATATTGTAATAATAATTTATACCTACCAGCATGAATTTTGTGAGAATAAATTTTATACCTAAAAATCCAATTCATAATCTCCTAAAAGAGCTCTTCTATTAGTTATAGAAATAGATAAACAAAGTTTGCATCACTACAAAACTGTATTGCTGGAGCCAAAAGAAAATTTTAGTGTATTTTCAGTGTATTAACGGGATTATATTATGGAAATATTTGCCCTTCATTTGAACATTTATGTCTAACAAGATGAATCTAGCATAGTGTTATTCGAGGGGATAGAATACTTAAAGATATGCCCATACAGTCTCTGAAAAGATAACAAAATTTATTTGTGGCTTTTCAGCAGCTGTGTGGCACTCACAGATTATCCACAACAGTGACAAGAGACTCCAGGACTGTAAATCTTAAAATATGAGAAAATTGTCTTCAGAATGGGAGGGGAACATGTTGCAAAACATTTTGATTGTCTCTTCTCCCACAGGAGAGTGCTACAGTTGAGCTCACCATTTAAAGGCTTTATTGAATTGTTTATACATTCACATGCATTGTTGACATCCAGCTTGCCTGATTGAAGAAAAAAAACACCACCACTGCCTTGAAAGCAATAGCTATCTTACCAATTTCATGTAATATAAAAACAAAACAGCAGGCATGATTTGATTTGAATCAACACAGTAAAAATATTCTACTAAACAAATACCTGTTAGATAATCAATATGTAAAAAGCAGAAGACAGTATCAAGAGGGTAACCTAGAGGAAGCAAGAAGTTTTGACAAATAGGGATGTTAGAAATGATTTCTATAAAAGTCAGAAATAGAATTTCTGACTTTCTTTTCTGCCCTGATTAGCTACCAGCCTGTTGCAGACTGTTAAAACAGACTGCTAAAACAGACTGCATTTCTGTGATGTTCCCAGTTCTGTTCTTTAAATTATACTGAGATTCAGTAAGTAGCAGGCCAAACAGTCATGTAAAATGACTGCCACAAAGGAATTATATTAACAAATGACAGAGATCTTCTTAGGAGCATAGAGTAGAGCAAAGTACAGAATTTTAGGGCTGCAATACAATAATATCATCACAGCAACTTTGGTATGCAAACTACTACTGTTTTCTAAAACAGAAAAACAGTGTACTTTCTTCAGACAATTTGAAAAGACCCACATTCCTTTAGGAATCCACATGAAAAGACTTTATCCTCCTTGCCTTTGTATGTCTGCCAGTTTTGGCAGCCAATATATAGTATGTAAACTTCATGAGAAAAAGCATCTTGTCTGTCTTCACCACTGCAGTCCTAGTACATAGTATGGGAATACATAGATAACATTTAGCAAATGTTTATGAATGAACAAATTCTGCTATTAGGCTACAATGAATCATTAAAGACAGAGATGTTTGTTTTCTTCCTTTTATCAGATATTTTTGTTTCCTAACTGACTAAGAAGATGGTCACATTCAAGCACATTTGTACATACTACTGAATCTTTTACTGTATTTGTCTTCTTGTAGGAAACAACTTAAAAAACACATTGATTTACCCCAGAATATATGTGAGAAATTTTAAAAAATGGCAAATCGTTACAAACTCTGAAAAATATGATATAAATTTATAATAATATCTCTCTAAAGATTAGGGACTCACCCACCCAGGCCATCTGTCAGAGATGGCAAGGAAGAGATTCTTCATCAAGTGGGAAGCTGAATACAAAATACTATTGTTAAGTAATCTTAAATTCTCAAGATTTCTTAAATTCTCAAGATTTCTTTTGACCTCTCGATTGCTTCTAGTCCTATTCATATTTTGCCTACATCAGGAATTCTGTAACAGCCTTTGAATATGTATGTATCTAAAGGGGATGCAACCCTACAAAGAAGAAATATTCTTGATATCCAGCCTGAAAAATCTAAATCTGAAAAATGAGAAGTGAAGTACAAAAATACAAAAGAAAGGTTGAAAAGAAACACAAAATATATTATAAATTCTAACGTATTCCTATTTTTTAATGAAAGGATACTCTATTAAATTATAATTTTTAAGGTGTTAATTTACCCTGCCATGATTAATAATAGATCAACATTCTTATTTTTTAATTAGTTACCTGACTTTTTCCAGAGGCCTAATAATAGGGCAATTACTAATAATCACTTCAAGAGCTCGAGAAGTTTATCATTATACTCTATTATGATTTATTCTTTATCATTTTTAGATATTCATTAACATATAGAAGAAATAATTGACCAATAAAATATACCAATCTGATTGTTGGAGACAGATGAATTCTCCCTATATTGCATTAGTACTTCTCTCTGGAGAACTTGACCATAAATAAAACCAAATACTCAATATTTTGAAGCCCTTTGTTATAATTCTTCATTGGAGAACTTTGTCAGCATTTAAAAACTGATCCTTCTGAGATCACATAAGCCCTACAGACAGCTTTAGTCTTGTCCTCTGGTGTGATTCAGTCATGTATTTTTTTCTAAACAAACAAACAAAAAAAGATGTAAATATACTGTGAAAGACAAAATGCCTATGATGCTGACATTTTTTTTTTAATGTAAATTGTCCTTCCACAATAATAACAGCCTTGCAGAGACATGTTTTCTGCATTTGAATCCTGCCCTTTCCTCACCTCCGAAGAGTAATAGCACAGACTTATGAGCAGAGATGGTTTTGACCTATGAAATTCTTTCAGGAATCAAACTGAGAAAATGCCTTTTGGTAGTTGTCACAGAAAGTAAAATGTCTTAAGGTAGAGAAAAGTCAAGAGGGCCATTAGTTAGCAGAAGGTGTGAATAAGCCAAACTCATTCGTAAACAGAAGCTATGAGGAAGAAACACACACATGTGTGCACACAGATACACACATGTATCTAACATATATACAGAGAAGACCATATAAAAGAAGTAGAAGGAAAAGGGAGAAGATACATGGAAAAGCAGACTGAGAAATAGCGGAGCCACATTAAAGATCACTAGACTAACGTAAAAATCCATGAATTCTTACTGTGAAGTCTCAATGCAGCTCAACCTTCGATCCAATACAGCTTTACAGTTACACTTTCTGCAAGGCCCAGCTGTTCTTGTTTTTTTTTTGTTTTGTTTTGTTTTCTGAGAAAGGGAGAAGATACATGGAAAAGCAGACTGAGAAATAGCGGAGCCACATTAAAGATCACTAGACTAACGTAAAAATCCATGAATTCTTACTGTGAAGTCTCAATGCACCTCAACCTTCGATCCAATACAGCTTTACAGTTACACTTTCTGCAAGGCCCAGCTGTTTTTTGTTTTGTTTTGTTTTGTTTTGTTTTCTGAGAAGCTCAGTTATTCAGGCTTTCCTGGATTCCTGTAATACCTAAATGTATGACTTGTTTTCTTATTCCCATATATAACCTTGTAATAAATGTTCCATTATTTACGAATCTGAGTGACTCAGATCTGTAAGGCTCAGCTGCCTTGTGGAATCACAATGCCTCAGGTAAGCAGCAGGGCCCCTTACTTGCCATGTGACTCAGGTGAGTTGTTTAATCTCTCTGTGCCTCAAAAAAAAACAATAATAATACTAGGCTAATGAGAAGATTAAATTAGATGATACTTATAAAGTGCTTAGAATATTTTTATTAAAAGGCCTGGCATGCAATAAACAAGCAATAAATGCTAGCTACTTTTATAATTATATTTATAGTACCTAAAGATTAACTCAAAAGAATGCCCTCTTTGCTTCTTCTGTAGTTCGGGAACGAACCGTGAGGCTCTTCAAAGGAACTGGAGATTATCCCTGGGGCTTCCGAATTCAATTCTCCAAACCAATCGTGGTAACCGAAGTGGATGCTAGTAAGTCGTCTCACTGAAACAGCTACAATCAGACCAGATCACTAAATAGCTTTTGACATCATGTAAAGCTCACATATGCAATAGAAGCAATTTCTAAATCTCGGTCTATGAAAAAACTCATGACAATTGACAAGTGCCTACGTCATAATAAAATATTTTTTATGAGACCATGCTTTCCTGACGGAAAATACTTCTCTGGTATGTACAGGTCATGGGTCTTCCTACCAAAGAATAACCCTCCCTGCACCTGTGGAGATGAGGCTCAAGCTTTGGAGATAAGAAGGATCTTATGTAGGCAGCCACCAATTTATTAGTATTTAATAGTTTCTGGGAGGAGGTCCATCCTTCCTAAATTATTTCCTACAGCTTCTCAGATCTTATTTCCTAACAAGAGAATTAAGAATTAGTAGATGCCTAATGAAAGTTGGATTCTTTGCTCCCTCATCGATAATGTGTGAATAAGCTGAGAGCAATGCTTTGAAAAAAAACTGGAGCCAGAACACTAAGGTTGGTAGAAATATAAGATAAAGATATCCACACCCAGCATGGTATATTAGCAGAGGCCTAATGAGGTTATCATTGAGGGAGTCCCAAGGCCACGAGAGGGTCTCTGAATTGCTTTATAGTACACAACTGGACTGGGGAGGATGCAGGATTGGGTAGGAAGAACTTCAAACTGCAGTGTAGATCTGAGAAATTCTGAGACAGGCTGATAGGAAGCTCCAGAGCAAAAGAGTGTCCATTAAAGAAGTCTTGCATTGGCCAGAAACAACCTGGCTCCAGTACCCTCTCCAAATTCAGTAACTGGCTGGAAGCAGTGACTTCCTGGAGAGAATGTAGCATTAGTGTGAGGTGCTATGATCAGAAAGTGTGGCAGTCAAAGGCTTTCACTCAATTACAGTCCTCACATCAGGTTCTCTTGAAGGTATATCGTGACAGTGTAGATCTAAGACCTCCACATAGGGTATGGAATAGTGGAATAGAAAACCTTTGGGGAATGGGGGAGGAAATTGGCAGGAATAATTCTATAAAAGTGTGGCAAATACTAGTTTGAAAATAACAAAATATAGAAATTTAAAAACATCTAAATTAATGGCAGGAAAATGTGTATCATCTGTAAATCTTAATATTTATAGATATCAATTCTTTTTAAATTGATCTGTAGATATAATCTTAATTAAAATTCTAGTAAAGTAGTGTTTTTGTTTTGCTTTTGTTGTTTTTGGTAAAAATTTTTCAATTCGATTCTGAAATCCTTATAGAAAAGCAAAGGGCCAAGTTATTAAGCTGAAAATTCTTTCCTCCAAGGAAAAAGCCTTTTATTCTATACTTAGATATTAAAATGCAAATGCATGGATATATTTTGTCTTTGAGGTGAACGAATTTCAATCAAAGTTTAATTAGTTAATCAAATATATAAATGACTATTTAGCAAACAGTCATTAAGGGGAGAAGAAGAGAGGGAGTTTACCCAAATGTTGGTGGGTTTGGGGTGTGAGAGAGTGGCCCCCAAACAAGAGGGGGCAGAGCACAAGAAGAATATGGTAATAGAACTTGAGTGACAAAAGATAAACATTGTAAATTTTGTCGACCTTACTTGGCCCCTTAGTGCCCTTCAAATTAACAAGAACGAAAAATGGTTGTGAGCTTAATTATTTCTATGTAGACGCAAAGACAGGCAACTTATCATAAAGTGGCTTCTGATTTTTTTTTTTTTTTTTTTTACTATGTTTTTAAAAGACATCGCTTTAAGGAAATAAATGTTTATTCATGGGGAATGCAGTCATGGATGTTTCACACCTTCCCACTCTGCTTTCTTCTCTCTCCTCCTCTTCTTGCCATTTTTTCTTTTCCCTTTTCTGTTTCCCTTTTCCTTACTCTCCTCTTTCTACCTCTGACTTCGCAAGATTAGGCTTAAACAAAGAAATAAAAGAATTCATAAGGAAAATAAAAATTACTACCATTTTTTCTAAAAAACCAAATAGGTCAGACTTTATAAGTTTAGCAGATTTTTGCAAAACATCCTAAAACTTGACACACTTTTATGCAGCTTAATAAAATTTTATGATTTCTTTAATTTGTGATACCTGTTCAACTGAGATAGTTAACTGTATCTCATCCATTCAAATGTGAAACAAATCAAAATGTTTGCACTGCAAATGACTTTGTATTTAAGAGCTCCAAAGGTTTTGTAATAGAAAAAGCTGAAGCATGTCTACTGTGGCAGAAATGGTACAATACATAGTTAACCTAGGATTTTATTCAACATCAGAAAGTGCTGCCCTGGCTGGGATTCATGTATCTTGCTGAGTCTACTCCTTTTTTCTTAAATATATTCCTGTGTGCTGAAGAGCAACCTCTGAAACCCATTGTCTAGTCAAATCTACTAAATGAGCGGTTGAGGGACTTTAAAATTATACGTATTTTAAGCACTTCTGAGAATCTCATTCACACCACAAAACATTGTTCTGGATGCACTAGAGAGGCTTAATTACACACTGAAGATAAAAAGATAAAGCGGGAGACCTGTAGGTGGGATGGAAATGATTATCCATAAGTATACAGAAAGGGAGCTTGCTTGTAGCTTACATAACTAATTGCCCACACCCAGCTGGCATTTGCATGAACATTTTCTATGAAAGCCTAAATGCTTGTGAGATCTATTGGCATAAACAAAAGAAACAGATGTTCCAACTTTGATACCAAGAAAACTTGAAAAGAAGACTATACATTTAGGGGAGGGCAAACCATGGAGGAAATTATGGACAGACCCATCTTTCTGGAAGATCTAGAATTTAAAATGCTACTGTTATAGTACAATTTTTTTTTTTAAATGAAAAGGACAAACTCTTTTTTAATTATACATTTTTCATATTATGCATTATATGTAAATATGCATGAAAAGATGGAGTAGCTAAGCATTTATCTCTTATAATAAACATAGAACTATGCAGTCAAGTATCCTTTTGGGAGACAAACTTAGAAAATTATGTTCTTGTTTTTCTACCATCTCAGTCCTTCCTGTGCAATGTAGGATATCTACTTCCATCTGCTCCCAAGACCTCAAGTAGGGCAGCCATCTGTGTGTTATATTACAGGGTCACCTTGAAATAGCTCCCTCTTCCAAGAAGTCCTAATGCCTCAAATTCCTACCATAACTAGTGGATAAAAGAAACATTTTTAAGTTGTACTGAAAAATAGAACATAATCAATATCCTCTATAATTAAAACTAAAAGCAATCAAATGAACTATCAAGAAGAGTTACACTTCAGAAATAATTCCTTTGTAAACAAGAATCATTTTCACTCTCATAACTCAATAACACAAAGATGAATACTGTAATACAATTTTTAAATGAGCGAAGGAGACGTTTCTCCAAAGAAAATATACATATAGCTAATAAACACATGAAAAAATATTCCACATCAGTAGTCATCTAGGAAATGCAAATGAAAACCACAGTGAAATACCACTTCATACTCACTAGGATGGCTATAACTGAAAAGTCAAAAATAACAAATATCAGCAAGAAAATGGAGAAATTCTGAACATTCATACAATGCTGATGGGAATGTAAAATGGTACAGCCACTTTGGAAAACAGTCTGAACACTTACCAAAAAGTTAAACGTACAGTTGTCATCTGGCCCACAGCTCTACTCCTATGTATATACCTAAGACAAATGAAAACACGTGTCTACAAAAAACTTGTACGCAAATTTTCATAGCAACATTATTTTTTCAAAAAGTAAAACAACACAAATTTCCATCCACTGATGACGGATAAACAAAAATTCGATATCCTTACACTATTTATTTGGCGATGAAAAGGAAAGTAGCACATACTACGACGTGGATAAATCTTGAAAATATTTTGCTAAGTAAATGAAGCCAAACATAAAAGACCACATATTGTATGATTTTATTTATATAAAATGTCCGCAATAGGCAAGTGCATAGAGAAAGAAAGTAGATGAGTGATCACCTCGATCCATTAGTTTGGGAAAATAGAGTGACTGCTATTTGTTAGGGAGTTTAATTCTGGGGTAACAAAATTGTTCTAAAATTTGATTGTGGTGATAGTTGCACAACTCCATGAATATAAATATACTAAAAACCATTTAATTATACACTTTAAATGGGTGAGATATAAAGTGTGTGATCCTTTAAGTCAAAGTTATTGTTTAAAGGCAATATCTGGGAGAGAAGCTTATTATCAGACACTTATACCTTTGATTACAGTAGTTTATGATTTTATCTAATCAATTATTTGACATGTATTGATCAGCACAGATAGCTCAAATATTTGTCTTCCATTTCCTTAAAATTCTTTAATTATCATTTACATTCCATATTTGGTCACTTTTCCTTCATTCTTGTTCTTGACTTTTTGAAAAACTAAGATTTAAAATGCTATAGTTATGGTTACTTTTGTGGTGTCTCTATAGAACTGTTGACCATTCTCTTCATCTTGAAATTCTTCTCTTGCCTTCACTAATCTTACACTTTTGCTTCCATGCTCTCTAGGATGGATCTGCTCCCTCTCTATATTCCTCTTTGGTTCCTCTTTTCCTCTTCCCCCTAAAAGTAATTATTCATCAAGGTTTTGTCCTAAGGGCACTGTATTTCTTTCCTTATACTTGTCTCTTTCTTTATAAATTCTGAATCCATTTCTCAGGCCCATCACATATCTTTTTCAAAGGTTTCAAAGATCTTTTTCTACCAATTAACATTTTCAATTTTTTCTTCCATGAAAAAATTTTTCATTTTTATTTCAGTATTATCACATATATTTAGCCAACTTTTAAAAAGTCTCGACCATGTGCCAGAGATTATACTAGACATGAGAAATACATACAATCATAAATACATACATACATATATACATACATACATACATACATACATACATACATACATACATACATACGAAATTTTATTTGCCCATGAGGTGCTTATAGTCCATTGGGGTAGAAAGGCAAATATGCAGATAAGTGTGATGAAGTGTTGTAGGTTTTATGACAGAATTTTTTTATCTTCCATTCATTTCCAGTTCCTATTTTCGGAGTTATGTTATAGGCCTGTATTCATTCTGATAATAATATTTTTGCCGATCTGCTTAACTTAATCTCTCCCTATTCTAAATTAACCATCAGAAAACCACTGTGAATCTATTTTCTGCTCACAGACTTTTAATGGCGCTCTATTGTTGAAAGATCAAGTACGAATTCCTCATCTTCACATTAAAGACCGTTAACACACTGGCTAAGTTTTCAGTCTTTTCCTCTAATCTTACCCTACCTACCCACAACCTCTGTAGCAGTAGATCTGAGTTGCTAATTTTTTGGCACATCTTAAAACATTCTGCTTGTGTACCTTTGCTAAGAAAACTTTTCTTTCTTGGCTTGCTGAATGTTTGCAGTTATGCTAGCTTTGGTAACAAAAATATATTAATGGCTTAAGACAATAAAACCTCATTAGCCACTCACATGAATAGTCCAATGTGGACATTCTTGGCTGGATGGTGGCTTTGACCTACATAATGTTTTGAAATCTAGGTTTATTTATTTATTTTTTTGAGTATATCATTTCCTAGGTCTTTGAAGTCATCTGCATCTGGCAAGCAGATGGGAAAAGAATATGAAGGGTGGTCCATGGGATGTTTTAGTGGGCCAGGCCTTGAAGTGGCATACATCACTTCTATCCACATTCTAATGGCTAGAACTCAATCATATTGCCTATTCAATTGCAAGAGAATCTCAGAAAAGCTGTTCAATTGTGAGCTCAGATAGAAGAAGACTTAGTTTTGTGAACACCCAGCAGTATTTACCACCCAGCCCTCCTCATTATTCCCATTTTGAAGAACGTATTTACTCATCAACGTCAAACCAAATTTCACTTCCTATAATACCTATTGGCTTTGCTATTTATTTCACACCTAGCACTCACTGTTTTGAAAAGTTACTTTTCAATTGTGCATGTCTTTTCATCCCCAATGGAATTCTAAACCTCTTGAAGGTATGAATTTTGAGTCATTCATTCATTCAATATGTATTTGATGGAAAACTATTGTATATAAGACAATATTTGGTAACATATGGAATACAAAAATTGATAAAAATTCATCTCTGGACCTCTATTGTCATTTTAAGATTCAGTTCAGAAAGCATTGACATAAGCAAATCCTCTGAGTCCTTGAAGACTGTGAAAGAATTCATTCAAATGATCAACCATACCATGATGATATTTATTAAAGGATGATATTATGTAAATGAATGGAAATATCAAATATTGTAGTCAATGTAAAGACTACATTGATTGGCCATTGCTTATGCAAACAGAGAAGACCTTCCCTACTATTATAAACAGACTTAGACAAATTGTAGTCTTTACTAAAAATATTCAAAGTTAAGTCGCCTCCCCAATTGAGTCATTCTTTAAGATTAAAAGTCTTTGAGGAGGTTTGTGACATTCTAGGTAATGACAGCCTGATTTTGCTGCATAATACTCTGCATGAACAGTACACATGCATTCAGCACTGAGATCTAAGAAAAAGGAAATGGGTTCAAACTGAAGTAAAAAAGAAAAAATAGATTTAAACTGCTGCAGAAAGAATCTTGGTAAAATACATGGGAGACCTTATTAAAAATGGATTAACCTTAAAATGGCTTATTATATCCTTTTTTTTTTTTTTTTTTTTTTACCCCTAGAGAATATTAGGTATGTTACAATACGTACAGATACCAGAAAACCAGGGGATAAAATAAATAGCCTCTGGAGAGGTCCTCCCACCTTCCAAAGCCCAAATCCTAAGGCTTAGGCTATTTTTGGTTTCTTGCCTGAGATGCCTCAGAAAGGAGCCTATACAAGGAAAGTAAAAGCGGTTCTTTATTTCTTTTTTTCCTTTTTTCTCTGACTACTCCAAGATCTGTTTTTGCCACAACTTCATAAGTATTTCAATTACTTGTTCCCTTAACAATCCTGCAAAGAAGCTCTGCCCCCACCTCCCTTTTTATAGATGAAGATATTGAGGTTAAGTGATTTTTCTCAGGGTTACAAAGAGATCCAGCAGCAATGAAGGAATGAGAACTAGCAGTTCAACCTTCTGGTGGATGAATAGATTGAGTTTCTGAGCAGCTGCTATTATATTGCAAAGAGGCCACGCAGATGCCTGACTGAATGTGCAAAGAAACCGGGTCCTGGAAATGAAAGGGAGACTTCGAGGACAGCATTTTCCTTCTTATTAATGACATGGTCAATTGTCTAAAGCTGGAAAGAAAGGCCCTTTAGAGAAAGAGCCTTTTTAAAAGAGGACAAACAGCAGGGCACTCAATTTGGGACCCTGCCTCAATGAGACCCTTGTTGTCTGTCTACTTACAGACAGTGCCGCTGAGGAAGCTGGACTCCAGATTGGAGATGTGGTGCTGGCTGTCAATGGCACCGAGGTCACCAGTGTGGAGCATGCAGAAGCTGTGCACCTTGCAAGGAAAGGTAGGTGGGCTAGTTACACTCTAGAGTTAATCTGAAGAAGCAGACAGCTGCAGTTCACCAGGGCAGCTGCAGAATGGGTGTAACTGCACTTCTTTCCCGAAGCTCCCCTTAATGCCTTGTTATTGACATGATTTTTTATGGGAATTAAATCACATTTTTGTACCGTGTTCCTTCTATATCTATGACCAGCCACAAAAGTGAACCAGAACATGGCAGTAAGCAAAATATGCTCTTTTTATTACCAAAATATTTCCTCAAACTCCTTGTCATAAAAAATAGCATTGTAATGATAGTCTCTTTACAAAAATTCATTATTTCACTTTCTTTCTCCCTTCTCCTCTCCCTCCCTCTCTTTGCTCTTTCTTCCTTTTTTCTCTTTTTTTCTCAGTTTTTAGAGTTAAGAGACTCGGGGTTTTAATTTTTTAAAAAAAGAGAAATAAAGAAATCGCAAATCTACAGCTTCTACAGATTTTCCTAGGGCCACTTGAAGCCTGCCCTTAAAGCAATTCTGACACGGATGGAGCCACCAAAAGAATAATAGTACACACCCCGCACCCTTGTATTCGTTCACATTAAACTTTGTGGAAAGGTTAATGACATCATCCTCTCTGCAAATCAAGTTTCTTCCTTCGGTGCCATGTTACAAATCCTTATCTCCTCAAAGACCTAAAACTATACAGTTGGCAAATGCTGTGTCCCATCATGGTTTTTTTTTTGGTGAGGTGTCTTATTCCTGGCTTCCCGAAAGCTGTATGCATACCACTGTGCCCCTTATTATCAGGCAATGAAATGCCAAAATGTGTGCATTTGAGATAAGCCACATGTGCCATGTGTATAACTTGCTGAACAGTAAGTATCTCTTGCCCTTTCTCATGATGCCAATATGCTTGGGATCTAGCAACAGAAAGAGAATTCTCTAGTGCAGACAGAGACAAGAAAATCACTAACAAATATTGTATCCTGATAAGCGATTCTGGACCTTTTTGAGGTAGAACTTAGCTTACTATTTGACTTCTCTGTAGGACTAGGTGTACCAGGAATCCAAGGACACTGTCAGTTAGCACGTGCAGCAACAGTTATAAGCCCTACATGAATATTTACCCTATGTGCTGTACAGATGAAAAATAGAGATAATATGGTAATGATTACACTAATGAATTGGTAGTATCCCATCAATAAGAAAATTTTATTTTTACTACTTGATTTAGCTGTTCCTAAGTTCTTTCTCACAAATGATTATATTTTCCAACTTTTTAGTTAAATAAAACCCGATTTTAGTAATATTTCCACTTTTAGGACTTTTTGTTTTTCTCCAAGAAGCTTAATGTTCTTTATAATAAGGAACCATTTGGCCTCACTATATTAGTTAATAGGAGGCAGAAAACATCTCTAAATTTGAATGGAATGTTTTCGGATTTCTAAAAAATGATGAACTAACATTAGTACTGAGAGGAGAGCTAAATAACACTGTCGCTTGTGCTGTTCATGGCAGCTATTTGTTGGTATTATTTATTCGTTGGTATTTGTATGTTGGTATTTGTATGTATATCTGCTGTTATAATCTGGGTTTTACCCCTCCTTATTTGCCACCCTGGCCTCTCTTCTTCAAGAAGACTGTAACCCTGAGGGAATCTCCCTGTGCCTTTGTCAATCATTCTCAAACCCAGCAGTGGAGATACCTCAGATGCAGAAAGGTGCATTATAGATCTGAGGTTCTACAATAAGGACGGTAAGCGACTTTTGAGGAAACAACATCATCGCATGTGCTCAGAGGGATGAGATCTACAGCCAATAGCAGAAGAAGACTGAGCGCCTCATGTAATGAAACATTTAAGAGACCTCTTCTTAGTGTTTTCCTCCCCCATATGGCTGTTGCTGGCCAGTCCCCACCCCATCACCACTGAAAGCCAGACACACAGCAGCACCTATTATGGACACATCAAGATGGCCCTTCAGCCCACCTGAATTAGGGAGTTAATCATTCCTTCTTTAGGCTTAATCTCTTATGACTAATGAAAAAATAACATAAAGAAAAAAAAGATGTAAATAAACAAAATAAAAAAGAAAATAATAAAAATGGAAAAATAGTTTTAAAAATAATAAAACACTACTTCGAATAATTATATAACAATAAACTTGAAAATTAGATAAATAAGAACATTTTCCAAAAGTATTTAAGGTGCCAAAATTAGTGCAAGAATAAACACGAAATTTGTATGGGCTATAATAAAAATATGTATAGAGTAGACAGAAAGACCACTTCGCTTCTCTCCCATTTTCATCCCCACTCTATCTCCAGTTCAAAAGCCCAGTGACTTTTATAGATGAAATTCACCTAACATTCAATGAACAAATAATTCCTATTCTACAGAGTTTTTCCAGAAAACAGGAAAGAATGAGTGCTTCTCCACTCATTTTATGAGGCTACTATAACCTTGCATCAGAACTAGATAAATATAGAATTAAAACTAAAATAATATGTCAGCTTTACTTAGGAGCATATAGATGTACAAGTTCTAAGAACAAATAGTAGATACCTGAACCAAGCTATTTATTAAAATTACACATAATACATCACAATCAAGTAAGATTTATCCCTGAATAAGGATGGCTTATCATAAGCAAAATATTTTAACACAATTCATCATATTAATGAACTAAAGAAAAAATTCACATTACTATCTCAATAGAACAAGAAATTTGATAGAGGTTAATAAATATATATTTTTTAAATTCTCTAAATAGTAGGAATAGAAGTTTCTTTTCATAACTTGATAAAAACTATGTACCAAAAACCTAACCATGAAAAAAGTATATGAAATATTTATATACACAACACTAACAAAACACTTAATAGAGAAACTTTGACACATTTCTTTTGACATTGAGAAGAATAATGCCAATTTTAGTGACCCATTTATCAAAATGTCAAAGGTCCTGACTTATTAAAAAACACAAGAAATAAATAAAGGTATATGGCCTAGAAAGAAAGAAATAAAACCATTGTTATTCACAGATTACATAATTATAACAAAATCAATAGACTAATGCTTAGAACTAATTAGATAAAGATTGACCAAGCTAAGATCTCCTTATAAAAATCAGTAGTGTTCCCCTGCATCAGTAATAACCAAAAGGAAAAGAAAAGGAAACTAATATATGATTAACAATAGCAACAAAACTACAAGATAGAAAAGAATCTGAGAAAGAACACAAAAAAACCTTATGAAAAAATATTTACAATTCAAGCAAAGTACATAAAAGGAGACCTAAATAACTGTAGGTTTATAGTATCCTTTTTTTTTTAAAGAATAAAAAGCATTTATTTAAGGAGCTACAGCCCAGGAGACACAGATTCAGCAGCAATCTAAAGTGTGTTGCCAGATATATAGTATCTTTATGGATGAAAAATCTTTGTAAAAATCTTAATTTTCCCAAAATAATCTAAAACTTCAATAAATGTTTACTAAAATTTTATTTAAAATATTTGAATAGCTTGTCAAACTTATCTTCAAATATATGTAGAAGAATAAATGTCTACAATTAGCTACATCATTTATGAATAGGGCAAGCAATGGCAAAGAAACTTTTCATACCAGATATTAAGGTATATTATGAGATCATAATAATAATAAATAAAAAGTGGTCCTGACTTATTCAGTAACATAGAAATAGACCAGTGAGGTAGAATGGATTAGAAAGCTCAGAAACATACTAAATATTTATTAAAACTTGATATATGATCAATGTAGCACCGCAAAATAATGGGGAAAGGACAAATTTTTTAGTGTATCATTTCTATAGAAAACTATAAACTGGATAAATTTATATCTTCATACATGAGGCCTTATACTTTATACCATATACAAAGGTGGACTTCAGATTAAGAAAGACCTCAATTTTTCAGTTAAAAACATAATGTCAATAAAAGAAATAGAACAATTGTGTTAGTGATCAGAGAAATGCAGATTAACAAAGACACTTTAGATCTACCAGATTGGGATTGGGGGTTGGGGGGATTAGAAATCATATTATAACCAGCTATGGTAAGAATACGAAGAAATGAGAATCCTCATGCACTCTTGTTGGGCTATTGTCATTTCAGAGAGAAGTCTGGCAACATCTAGTGAAGTACTATAACTATAAATCCTTTGTCCAAGCAAATTGCACTTCTCGGTTTATAAGCCCAAAGAAACTGCTGAGAGGACAAATACAAGGACATTCAATGCAGTATTCTGTGTGGTAGAGTATTTAAAGGCAGTTTAGGTGCCCAGTAATGGATATACATATATCCATCTCCCTAGACTAGCGTTAGAAAAGGGACCTACTGTATGTTACAAGGTCAAGTTTTCAATAATTTTATTGACATAATAATTCACTTTGATAATATAGTAATATAAAATATAGAATATTAGAATATTAAGAAAAATTATTGAACAGTCATTATACAAAAAATACTATTCATACACGCATGTAAAAATCACCTTAATTTTGTTGATGGGAAACTCAAAACAGATTTAAGAAAGCATTCAATATCACACTGAGAATGACAATAGCTCCATGTAAATCTTTATTTACTTAAGTCCCTCATTTGTTCTAGTTTGAGCTTTTATAGAGGTAGTGACTTGCAAATGTAAATAGAAAATTTAATCATCAAAGAAAATGCTGAGAAGGAGAAAAAAGAAAAAACAAGGAAGCTAATCAACCTGGAAGTCCTTCCAGTCTGTGAGGGCTCTTTTGTTTCACTAAGAGCAGGCTTTACTAAAAAGACAGAAGTGCTTCAGGAGTCTGGGACATCAGCAGCGGAACCCATTGCCAGCCTGCTGAGCAGCCTTGAGGGACAGCGCACGTCTTGCACATTTCTCTTCTGCGCCTGCGAGGGTGGTGGAGTTTGTCTGACAGCAGAGGTGCGACTCTGACACAATTTAAGATTGGTGGCATAATAAGAAGACAGTGATCCAAGGAGAAAGTGTGAATTAGAAAAAGAAATCATTTTTCTCTCTCCTCTAGCTGTAAATAACCTCACCAATAACTCCTTACTTCCAAAACTCTAGGCCAAAGTGCTAGGGAATAAGAGTTTGCTAGAGAGCTTTTCTTTTTAAGGACATCACCACCAAAGAACTGTATTTGTTAAAGACATGATTTTCAAACCCATGAAACTAACAGTTCTCTTTTACCTCAAGCCATTTGTCTTTCCACATCCTTTCTCCCACCTACCCTCCAAAAGCAAACAAGATATCTGGGATGTCCAATAGAGGAAGGCAAAAACCATTTATGTCCTTTCTCCAGAGTAGGGAGTGCTCAGAGAAAGAAGTAAGGGATGGAAAAGCTAATAATTTTGTGGTTGTAAAAAAAAGTAAAGGAAAGGAAATTTACCTTTGAGTGGTGAAGAAGAAAAAAATATATTAGGGCTGGAAAGGAAAGCATAGTGGGGGAACTAAGTCACAGTCAAGGAAAGGAAGAAGCATGGTGGTTGGTAACAAAAACTGTGCTCATGAGCAGAGCCTCTCAGCAACTGAGAGATGCCTGGGGAATTGCCACTCAAATAGCGGTCTGACACCCCCTAAGAGCTTGTTAAAAACACAGACTCTCAGGCCTCACTGACTGAGGACTCACTGACTGAGGACACGCATTGTTACAAACCCACCAGAGGATTTACACTTTCATTTAGTCTGAGAAGCACTAAACTAGGACATTGCCATATTTTTAAGATCCCCCAAAATTAATAAATAATAACAAAATCTGGACGTTTTAATGGTTTGTACTGTACTTTTAGTTCTTTTCACACACACACACAGACACACACACATAAATTACAATGACTATAAAAATAATCTAATATGGAGATAACATCAAGTCTTAAGTCTCTGTGAAAGCCCAGGTCCTCCAGGCTCCTGATAGAATCTGCAGAGTATAAAACCACCATCGTTCAACAGCCGTTCGGAACACATCCACTTCCCATGCGTCAGGATCATGTCCTAACACTGAATGTGAAAAACTTTTCTTTAATATGGTGACACCGTGCTGCAGGAGGACTATCTGTATCCCTGACCCAGAGAGAATGTTTTGGTTCACCAAGTCATGTTTATGGCTAGCTCGAACTCAAGCTTAGCTTGATCAGCGTCAGAGAAACAAATATACAGTCTGCATAAGCAAGAGGAAAATGACCTCAAGGGGCAGCCCCTTGCAGCAGTACATAAATAAATTGGCAGATGTGTCAACTCTGCATATTAGTCCAGGAGTGCAGTTCTTTGGCGACCGAAGTCCAAAGACAAAGACACTTGTGGGTTGCCGGTCAATCTGGAGCATTTCTTCTAATTTTTCTGGATGTGTTTTTGACAGGAGCTTAAGGGCAGTTCAATAAATTAAAATGTATTTACATGGCAATGAAGAATTATCTTGACACACAGTTATTTAATTACCAAGGTGCTTTGCGTGCTGCTAAAGTTAAGACTGGGTCAGGCTTTCTGGGACAAATCTTTATTTTCAGGGCCATGTGGCTCAGCCAGGAATGATCCCCTGGGTTGGAGCTTGTCATTTATATAAGAGGAGTCTCCTCACTGACCCCCATTTCCATAGACAGCTCTAAACAGATCGGTAATCTCAATGTCAGACATCATGATGAAGTCAGTGCTGCCAAGGCCAAATATCCCCCGTCAGGGATGTGGCCTGCCTCTCAGAGGAATTGCAAATGAAGTCATACCCCATTTGCAGTCTTCAAAGCATGTCAGGGTTGCTGTCTGTCTGAATGACATTCAGAGAGTTTTCTTGAGGCGTCAAGAGGTAAGCACAGGATGAAAGTCTGTGTTCATGCTGGCAGCATCAAAGCACAGCTGGTAAACAGTGACCTCGTATTATGCAGACAGGGACAATTTCCCTTAAGTTATACAACATACATTAATATAGGAAAGAGGGCACCACTGAGGTCCAGGTCCCAAGGAAGGCACTCTAAGAAAGAGAGGACAGGCACCTGGAAACTCAGAGTTCAACCCTCAACACTAAGTTGGATATGCAAAAAAAAAGGATAAAAAACACACGTGCCTCAGCTCTCCTAGAATTTCTGTCTACTTCCAAGTTCAAGGGTTAGTAACTGATTTTGATCTGAGATAATATTGGCAACAGATATATTAGCAGTGACTGGGATCCTCTCTTTAGATAACCCACGTCAAGAAGGCTAATTATCTTGAATAAAAGTGAGATAGAAAAGCCAAACATCACCTATCTTCCTTCGTAGGACATAAATCAAACTATGTTAAAGATTTCACTTGATGTTATAGGCAATGAGAAGCAACAGACTTGAGTATTCATGATCAGACCCAACAAGGCCATTTGGTTGAACAGAAAGAGTAGTCACTAGAAGTCAGGATGGGTCCCACAACTAATTCAATCCCTTTTGAACTACAGGTCCTCAAAAAAGTCACTTTTCCTCCCCAACTTTCATTTTTGTCATCGACATGAGTGGTTGAATTACTAAAGAACTTTCTGATTCATTCCAGTTGTAAGATTTCATTTCATTTCTTCCATTTATGAAAACTATAACCTCTTCTTCATCCATTTTTTCTGAAAAAGAACAATCCTTCCCGTTGATTGTAAGATTCAGCCACTGAACTCTTCCAAATTCATTCTTCTAGGCCCAGACATCTTGACTCTGGTGGTGGGATCTGACATCAGCCGCTGTCCTAATACCCCTTGGCCCACCTGCCGTGGCTACCTACATAAGAGGACTCAGTCTGGGTTTGTGAAGGGTTGGAGGAAGAGGTGGTTTGTGCTGAAGCATGATGGCTGCCTCCACTATTACAGACATAAGAAGGTAAATTGACGGGAGGGGTAAGGGTTGGGGTGGTTAAGAACATGAAACCCTGGGAAGTGCAGTCAGTCCATTACCAAAGTATTGTCTTGTAAGGTAGTAGGATTCTGGAAATTGTGTTCTCTTCCGTGACCTTTAAAGAACTTTTCCCTCTTCGGAGTTTCAGAGAATTGTAATTTATTTTTCTGTGCTGCTGCATAAATCAAGGCTGGCATAAGTTTCTATTTCATTTATTCCTATTTTCAGATCCTCTGTGAAAACTTCCTTATCAAAGCCAAGATAATAACAACCAAACTGAACACTTAGTACCCTAGAGAAATCAAGGTGGTTCTAAGGCAAAGCATAGCTAACATCGCGCTGGACCGCAGTGCCTGGGCACTGTTCCCTAGGTTACAGTGACTGATGTTAGCAAGGCTTCTGAAGCAGATCACCCGACAAGCCCCCTGGAATACTCTGTTTTATGTCCCAGATTTCATTAATGCAGTGCTTTCTAACTACAGGTTGGAATATTCTGGGGAATATTCTCAAAATATGCAGATACAGTCCTCCTCCCAGACGTTTCTCATTCAGCAAGTCTGGGATGGGGATCTGAGAAAAGCACTTCAGGTGATTCTAGTGTGCGGTTCAGACAACCAGCCTACAGCACATGTCTTGTCAGCAGAAGTGTTTCCTTAGCCCTATACAGTACACTGTTTATTTTAATCTGATGCAAGCATAAAATTCAGAGATTTCACACAGAAATCTCTATTTCTAACTTCTTTTGAAAAATCCCTTAACAGCTGGGGAGAGCTGAATGATGACACCCTCCTCTAGGAAGCACATGAACTGTCCAGTTCAACAGAGGGCCCACTGCTTCCTACTGTCTCCCACCCTGTTGGCTTCATTCCAAACCACATGTGTGTGACTCATCGATAATATTGATAATAAGTGTTTAAAATAGCAGTTTTGGTTATGTACCATATTCATGACACAGTTTTATTATTTCTGCCTTTACTTTACATTGTCCTAGTTTCTTAATTTTAAGCTTCTTTTTTGTGGTATGTGTGTATGTGTGTATGTATATGTATACGTATACATACACACATACACATACACACACATATATTTTTAAATGACCTTAATTCATTTCTGGAACAAGGAAAGAAATATATCAATAAAGAAATCAATACATTCTTTTTGAATGAGGAATAATTTTGCATATTGAATCATTATGAAGACTCTATTCCATGATCATGAATCACTTATTCTTGACATAGACTAGGGGTGTCTGCCTTTCGTGGCAATGTGATCTGTAAAGCTACTTTGAAAAAACTTTGTCTCCCTCCAGTGCAGGAAAACAGGATTCTCTGTAATCAGGATAAGAAACAATGATCCAACCTTGTTCTCTGTATTCTGAGCATTAAAGTGGAACAGATCAGAAGTTTCTAACTTGGGTCTGCTTCAGAAGCCCCTGAGGAGTTTTCCAAATAACATATGCAAACCATCTCTTTCCCCTTACCTCCTAAGTGGAGTCCTGGAAACTGTGTGTTTTTTTTACGCTTTCGAGGCAATTATGATAGAACTGATTTGTAACCTGGTGAGTCCCTCAACAAAGCTTATTTCCATCTTTAATCAGAAGACAAAAATAAAAGCAATAATGCAAGTTTGCCGATGTTTTGTTTATGAGATAGATGGTTTTATGCCGAGACTATATTTTTTCTACCTTTTGGTGATAATTTTTGTTTCCTCTTATGAAATAGTGACAATAGTAACTGCTAGCTTTTCTTTAAGGGCCTTCCTCAGCAAAACAAATAGATAAAGCAACCTTATGTTGAGCACCCCATATTTTAAGGTTTTTATTTCTTAAAATTTAGACTAGATCTTGTACCCAGTGTTTTACATTTGAGTTTGCTATGTGGGCCTGATGCTGCCTGCTGACATTATGTTTGGCTTGCACAATATTTTTATACATTTTTAAATGAAATGCATTCAGGTGAATCGTGTGCTGTCCAACTTGCCATAATCCCTACTACTCCTCATTTCCTTACACTGAGCCCAGTCGTTTAAATTACCCACTCAGCCCTGTAGGAATTCGAGCATTTGAATCCTGGGATAGGATTTATGTGAAAAATTACTTGTGTGGTGGTATAGTGGTTGGAATTAAGATATATATTTTTAAACTGCTTCTAGTCCTCTTTGGAAAAAAATGTGTATCTCATAGTAACTTTGAACACAACTAAGAGGAAGTCATTTTGAGTAACTGTCATTGTGACCATCGTTGCCATAATAGGTTTTAACATGCATGGTAAAATATAAAAGTACAACTTTATTTTGTTCATAAAGGGCCAAAATCAGTTACCTCGTGGTGCTACATTACGCCTAATCTCTAGAATAGATAGACATGACTGAGAAGCATTAATGGGGCATAATAAGAACATAACAGAATAAATTAGCAGAAAACGAATTCAGCCATACAATATTCATTCATGCAACAAATATGTATCGAGTGCTTTTTATCAGCCAGGCATTATGCTAAGTACTGGGAACACACACACAAAAAAGACATAAACCTGCCCCATTTGTGCTTATAGTTCCATAGAAAAGACTGATGTTAAGAAATAGATTCACAAATAAATATGCAACTGTGATTGGTACTATAAGTAAAATTACGGGGTAGGAGAAGAAAATTGTAGCAGTCTGGACCCAAGAAATACAATCACACATTGATTTAAACAAGTGAAGTTTAAAATAAAGAATTATTATACTATGACAAAAGAATAACTCCAGGCTGTAAGAAAACTGTATGGTATCAAAGGAGAGTACCCAAGGAAAGACAAACTTAGACAAGGGAGACCCCTCTCTGAGGTTGGGGATCCAGATCTCCCTGGGAAATGTATGGCAGAGCAGGTCAGTGGTTTGCTGAGCCAGAGCTAGTCTGCAGTCACAGGGCAAGCAGGAAGCAACCCTCCAAAGAGCACAGGTGTGACAGGGGAATCAAAGCTGGTTGCTGGTACATGGGTGTGTAAAAGGAATGGGGATGCCGGTGGGGAAGGCCTGGAGCACGAGGTGTCCCCATCAGGAAGGCCCTGTCCAGAGAGTAGTAGTGTGGGATCGGACTACGGGAGACAAAGCTTGGGGAGAAGGGAACTGAGTAGAGGGGGTCAGGGCACCAGGAGACCTGGAACATAGGATGTCCATATGGAAAGGGTCACAGGAAGGTGACCACTGGAGTTGCAAGGTCTCCAAGTACAGGGTGTTCTGGGTGCAAAGATGCGACAGGGCACCCCTAGATATCCACATATTCACGCTGCAGATCCACCTTGAGCAGCTGGAAAGAGCAGGAAAGCCCCTTCCTCCTGAAATGTTCCTCTATCGCCCTCTGCTGAGAAAGCTTGACACCATGTTTACTGTAAAAGAATTCCTTTCCTTATTGCAGAGCATATATTGAAGTGTGAATTTGGAGCTGAAAAGCAATAAGTTGACAGCTGGCATAGGAGTAAAACGGAAGGTTTAATATATGTTAGGAGAAGGAGGAGTATGTAATGAATTCCTTCTTGAGGGTATAACATTTTAGCTGAGGCCTGAGGGTTGAATAAAAACCACATAGAAAGTTGGGATGAGCATTCTCTAGGCAGAATAAACATGTGTGAAGTTTTTGAGCTGGGAAAGGGCTTGGAAACTGTAACAAACACAGGGAAAACCCAGTGTAGCTAAGCTGGAGTGCAAGCGGAAGGGCAGGGGAGGCAGGAGATCAGGCCAACGAGGCAGGACGTCAGCAATTTGGGGCCCTGAGTCAATGACAGGGATTTTTAGAAGTTCTTCTAGCTACAATAGAAAGCCACCAAAATGTCTTAGGCAAGGGAGTTTTTAAAAAAATCATTTTGATAGTTATGAGAAGAGGAGATTGGAGGGGACAAGAGAAGAATGGAAATATCAGTACGGAAGCTAGTGCCATAGTCCAGGGCACAGGAGATGGTGGTCTTAATCAGATGGGAATAATGAAGCTAAATCAATGGATCTCCAGACATATTTAAAAGCTATAATCAATAAGACTTGACAATGTACTAAATGTGGTAGAGATGGGGCAATTAAGGAGGACTTCGGAGTTTCTGGCAAAAATAACTCATTAGATAATAGATCACTTACTGAAAAAAGAGCAAGTTAAAGGGTCTAGAATAAGGTTAGGTCAGTGGTTCAAATTGAATGGCTGTGAAATATATGTGTGTGTGTGTGTATATATATGTATGTATATATATATCACATTTATAGTATTGTATATGTTATACACGTTAGTGCATATATATAATATTTAAAGCCACAGAAATCAATGAGATTGCTAAGGCAAATAATATAAAGTGAGATGAAAGAAGGTCTTCAACTTAAACCCTGAGAGTGAACAGAGGGTGGATAGGAAGGGTGATTGAGAGGGCTGGCCAGAGAGCTATAAATAAAACTCAGGAAAATGTGTGTCATGGAGTCAAGACAGAAAAAAAAAATTAAACAAGGAAAGTGATCAGTGTTTCCCAGTGTTGCTGAAAGGCCTTACTTACTGTGGTGAGTATGGGGAAGTAAGTATTCGTTGGGTTCAGCACCATCCAAGTCACTGGAGACTTTGGTAAGAGAAGTCTGGACTATATAGAGAGAGCTGAGAAAAAGGTAATTAATTAACGTAAATTGGAAAAGTGCAAACAAGGATTTGTAAACCAATCTTTTGAAAAAGTTGTCTGTGAAAGACACTAAAGAAATAGTGATAACTGAAGAGTACTTAGTCCATGTACGGTTAATTTAATTATTGACATAATTGAATTTACATCTACTATTGTTATTTTGCTTTCAATTTGTTTCTCTCTTTTCCTCGCCTTTCTTACATCCTTTCAATTGATTAGTTTTATGATTCCATTTAACTTGGTAATTGTCAATCTTTTACTATTCTTTTAGTGAATATGAAAAATATTACAACATGCGTTTAGACTTATTAGAGTTGAATATAAATTAGTACTTATATTATTTTATAGACATTTCAACATCTAATTTAGCCATGTCCTAAGTAATATGTTTGTGTTGTCATATATTTTAATCCTATACAGATTGCAAATCCTATGAAATATTATTGGTACTCTTTTATACAATTAAAATTGTTTTTTATTTATCCATATATATACTTTTTCTATTGATATTCATCTGTTCTTACATCTTTAGGTGTTTAACCTGGCAACATTTTCCTTCTTCCAGAAGCATGTTATGTAGTCAGAGGTCCGCTGGTGAAGAATTTTTCAGTTATCATTGGCAAATATCATTATTTCTCCTCAATACTTTAAGAATTCTTTTACTGGATAGAGAAATCAATCTTAGATTGGGTAGTTTTCTTTCAAAACTTTAAATATGTCTTTCCATTTTCTCTTGGCTTTCATTGTAACAATAAGACTGTTAACTTTTCATTGAAACAATGAAAGCCAAAAGAAAATCTTCTTGTCTCTTTGCACTTTATTCTGTATTTATTCTTCTGACACACTTCCAACTGTCTAGCAAATTAACTCCAAAAAGTCCTTGATTTCAATAATTATATTTTCAGTTCTAGTTTCCATGTCATTTCAAATAATTTTCTGTTTATGCTGAAATGTTTAAACTTGTCTTTTATTTTTGAACATATTAATTATAGTCATGCTAAAAGTCATGCAGGATCCCCTATAGGTCTGTATCTATCAACTGCCATTTCTGAAATTTTGTTTCTATTAAAAGCACAAGGGCACTAATCCCAGTTAATCTTGATTTAATTAGTGATGAAGGCAACCTTCAGTCCTTGTGAGGATTGGTCTTTTTGCCATTTACCGTAATTCACAAGATTATTCTTCAGGGCTCTAACTCAGAGCCTGATTGATGGGGTCTGAATTCCATAAGTCCGTTGAAAGTTCTGCTCGACTTCTCAGCCTTTTCAGAGAGAAGTGACCCCAATGTTGGACTAAAATCTTCTGCTGATTTTATCCCCATTATTCTTCACTGTCTGACAGGCTCTCTAATGTATTCAAAGAGGCATCAATATATACTTCAGATTTTCTATTTTTGTCAGTAATAGAGTTGATACTAATTAACTAGTCTGCCATTACCAAAGGGACAATTCCAGTGACAACAGAAAAGGAAGGAGCTATGAGGAAAGCATTTTTGTTATTCTTTTTGAAGGGGAAGACACCAGTTTAAGTGTGAATGAGCTGAGGGTAGCATCAAGCAGAGAGAGAAAAAGTTGAAGATACAGAAAAAGAGGAATGATTGATGGTTACATTTACCTTATAAGCCATTTATCCTGAATGTCAGGTGTACCTGGCCCACAGGTACCAGCAGAAAAACTGAACTTTATGAAGGATAAGACCGAATGTTCAACCAGGTTAAAAACAAAAAGAAGCATTCTCTGTACATTGTTTCAGAACAAGCCAGTTTTTGTTTTGTTCTGTGAATCTCTGTACGCAAGAATCCAAATGTGGGTGTGTGTGGGAATGGATAGGGGGCTGGGAGACGCTTCACACACTGGGCTTTACAGATGCTCAAAGAAAAAAAGCAGTGTTATGCTTTAAATACTTGTCTCTATTCAGGAATTTTGATGGTCACAGCCTATTTACTTTGCTGTGTTGATGAAGTCCAAGGGAGTGAATGGAACACAATAGAGTGAGAGACTTCATTTTGAACAAAGAGTAAAATTTGGAGCATGAAATGAGATTAGTTATTTTAGTCATATGTCTTGAATCTCTTTGTAAATGAGACCTGTTAATCTTCGATTACCTTTTATGAAAGTCAAATGAATGACATTTTTTTCCAAAATTGCCGAGATGCTACCGATTCACTTTTAAAAGCTGTAAAGCTCTAAAACTAAATGGTAGCGGAGTGAAGTAAAATAGAGTATGGGCTTCGAAGGTCAGTCTAGCTCTATATCCTCTAATCTTAGAATACAATAGTCCCCCTATATTTGTGGGAGATTCCTTCCAAAACCCCCAGTGGGTGCCTGAAACCAAGGATAGCACCAAACTCTAATCAATATCTTCAACTCTGCCAGGAATGTGATAGCAGCTTCATCATCAGACACAAACTCTCCAGTAACTTTTCTATTTTTTAGTTCAAACCTATTCCTGAATCTGTGTCACCATCCCTTACTTACACTAGACAGCTTGGTATCATTGTTTCAGGGGATCCCTTGCTGAAGTGTTTCCATCGTTTCAATGCTTTCTGGCATAACATGTTGCCATTAATTGGAACTCATTTTTCTGTTCACGTCTTCCATCCACAAATTTAATGCCTTTGCATCTTAACTAAGTCCTTATCAAACACTAGCTGTAATTTCTGCAGTTTGAGGTGCGAAGCAAAACTAGCATGAATTTCTTTTTCCTTCTTCATGATTTTGTGGATCAAAGGTTCATTCTTACCATAGCTCTTAACATCCTCAGCAAATAATATTTTTCTTTCCTTATTATGTCTAAAAAGTTCATCTTTTCACTTAAAAGAAACACTTATGGCTTCTCTTTGGCATATAGAATTGCCAGCATCACTAGTCATGCACTTTGGGGCCATTATTAAGTAAAATAAGAATTACTTGAACACAAGCACAGCAATGCCACAACAGAGGATCTAATAACTGAGATGGCTACTAAGTGACTAAGGATGGTAGCTTCTACAGCGTAGAAATGCTAGACAAAGGGATGATTCACATCCCGGGCGGGATGGAGCAGGGATAGCATGAGAATGGCCTGCAATTTGAAATTTATGAAATGTCTATTTCTAGAAGTTTCCATTGACCACGGGTAACTAAAAGTGAAATTGCGGATAAGGGGGTGGGGTGTAATTTTATACTATGTCTTTTAGTAAACCAAGTTACCAGAAAACAGATAACTCTTGGGACTGGTTCTAGAATTGATCCAAGAAGCGAAGAAAAATCAGGCCACAGAGTGGCTTTGAATGGGCAGTTGAAATATAGTTGATTTCTGGTGATACCTTATGGTCTCACTTTTGTCCAAAATGGATCCATGCCTACAGATATCTCGGTGACCAAAGGAAGGGGACAGAATGCTGGAGCTCTGGGGAGCCATCTTGCAAGAGATTCAGCTATATTAATCATTTGCATGTACAGTTGGCACTATATGCCTTGAGGTCACCTAGGAAGGATGTAGTTATAAGAAAAGAGAGCTTAGGTCAGAGCCATTGGGATGAGGACAGAGCCAGTCAGAAGTCTGGCACAGGGAGGAGGATCCAGCATTAGAGGCTGAACAGGAACAGCCAACGAGGCAAGAGGAAAACCAAGAGAGTCTTATGTTCCCAGAGCCTAAAGAAAGAATGAAGAAAGAATGTGTTTCAAAAAGGTGGGAGTGGTCAGTGGAGTCATATGCCGCTGTCGAAGTAATTGCAGGCTGGATGCAAGCTTCTCAGAGGGAAAGTGGGCCTCCCGTGCTATGAGAGGCCTTGTCTGCACTTCTCTTTGATCTCACTGTTTCCCAATCTGAAAGTATATTTTTCTCTGCCATCCTGAGAGGGGAGAGGAAACCCCCTTGAATGCATTTTTTTTTTTAAAAAAACTAACTTTCTATCTCTATTTTCCCTTTCTAAGGCAAACTCTTACAAAGATTTACCTAACACCATCATCTTTCACCTTTCTTTCCTAACCCCCCCCAATCAGGAATCTGCTTTCGCCATACATGTGGTTGCTGAATTTACAATCATGCCCAGATTTTTCAAGAAGGGAGTATAGGTTGAGAAAACAATGGGCCACCCACATTTAATGGAACGTGATAATGTCTACCTGGGAATGTTCTTATATAGATTAAACTAAGTGACGCATGTAAACCAGTAATTACAGGGTTTAGCACAAATTTCAAATACTAAGTTCCATCCCCTCGACCTATTTTATCCCATTCTAAGTAACCTGGCTCTGGTCATGTATTAAGTACAGATTCAAACTCAAATCTGCTTGACTAAAAGGACCACGTTCTTTCTTTTCACTACACCAAGCTTCCTTCCCAGTGCTTTTGTCCCCAGTTTTGTGCCTACCTGCAAACCGCAGTCCCTGGACTGTTTCCCATGTTCACACCTCGGAGCTTGACCCTGCTAATCTGCTTTTACTTCAGATATTAGCCTTCTCCGGTTGCCTATCTCTTTTGTCCCACATCCTAACTGTGTCAGCTCCTATGGAAATGAGTGGGGCAAAAGAGGCAAAAATAAAAACTATTAAGATTTGTGAGTATCGTTTGCTGAGTTTATAGGAATGGAACGAATAAATACCCTATCAGTGGAAGAATGCTTGTAGCATTCAAAAAGCATGGGATGGGTCAATATGTGCATGTGGTCAATATAATAGGGGATCTCCAAGTTTCCAATAAGATCTCCAATAAATTCATCTCCAAGTCTCCAAACCTTACTGGAACCTTACTTTGTAATTTAAGAGATGCCCAGTAGGTGGAGTAGCTTACTCACAGATGGTTTTTCAGAGCCCACCAAGGACAGTAGTTTGGATCATAAAATTCTTGTTGATTCAGGAAGAGATTGAGAAATAATTTAAAACAATGTCCTCATTTTCCAAAACACATCAATGAGGATTGAAGATTATATAATTTACAACAGAAGATCCAGCACTTAAATCAGGTGATGATGTTCACCTGAAATCCTCCTGTATACACTAGCTATGAACCTCTAGCTTGGGGGAACTTCTAAGAAGACCATGCAATGGCACTAAGCAGCTTGTTCTGGGCTAGGAGGGTATAAGGGCACATAGGGACGTGGTCTGCTGTATGATGACCACATTTCTTAGAATGATACCCTGTTGGAGTTATTTGTCCAGTATTAATAAGTCCCAATTAAAAAAGGACATTTAAAAATGGAAAGAAATGCACTCCTTTACCTTTTTGGCTTTCTCCCACCACCTTCTGTTTTTTCCCCTCAACGAAATCCCACCTGCCAAGTCTATGTTCAGGGTGCAAACAAAAAGAAAGCCAGCTTCCAAAGTGGCTTTCTTCCTGGGCTGCCCCAGTATGTGGAATTCCCAGGGATAAAGGCAAGGCCACGGTGCCATGTCCACTTTTAAAAGATATTTCTGGGAGAAATTCACATCTATTTTGTTACTGGCAAAAATATTTAACGAAAACTTTCTATATGAACTGTAAAAATAGTAGATAAAGCCAACAGTTCTCATGGAGTTATACTTTACTGTGGGAAGAGACAAAAAAGAAACAAGACATTTTTGGATTTGAGAGTGGCTGAGGGAGGAGTGGGGTTGGGAGGCTATTTTCAAGGAATCATCAAGGAATCTTGTCTAAGAAGATAATATTTAAGGTAAAACAAAGATCTGGGAGAATGATTTTGGCAGAGGAAACAGCTAATACAAAGAACCTGAAGAGGGAGTGTTTAGCTATTTAATTATATTCTTAAAAAGCATTAGTTAGTTCATCAGGTTGCTTCTTAAATGCTACTTACTATCTGGTATAAAGAAAGAAATTGAAAGTACTAAAGTTTAAACGAGAGAAAGGAAAGGGATGATCCTGGAACACAGAGGGTATGTCTCATTTTCCTAGTGTGGAGGTGGAGGGCAACTGAGTCCAGCAGTGTGGCACTGGTTCAGGGGGAGTGCAAGGATGGGCTGTGGGCAGCACAAGAAAGCAGAAAAGGCTCACTAAAGGGACAAACTGAAGGCTCCAAATACAAACTATACATATGTAAAAGTAGCTCTTAAAAGAACTTTAAAATCATCTGCTTATCTCCATCTCAGTGTTTCTCAAAATGTGGTGTGAGGATCAGATATTAGGATCACCCAGGCACTTGTCAAATCTGAATCTATGGGATGAGGCTCAGGAATATGGATTTTAATAAGTATACAAACACATGCACACCACACACATGTGCACATACACTCATATGCACGCATGCATGCACACGTACACGCACACACACACGCACACATGCACACCGTGAATGTCATACGTACTAAAGTTGATAACTGGGGCTCTGTGCGATTTACATTTTACAGGTGCGTCAACTCTTCAAATAGTATAGCCTTCTACTTTCTCCTAGCACAGGATCAGTTCTTTAAAGTTGGAAGAGGCTAAAACACTTTTGAGAGAGGGAAGATTAATATATGACAAAACCCTGCAAAACATTAGGCAGTTTTAAAGAGACCTTTAATAGTTCCTTTTATTTAAAAAAGACATAGGTCTTTGGTAGTTTGTGATTTTTTATCTGTAATATATAAAGGAGCACTTCTCTTTCTAGATTTGAATAAACAAAGGGCATTAGGCTTTAGTCAAGAGTAGTATTATTCTTCCTGTGGATGGTATAATTTTGTGGGCTGTAATGTTCTCTCCCTAAGTCCCAAGAGCATTGAGCTCTCACTTCATTCTGTTCTCAGGGACACAATGGGGAGAAAGTTCTGTTTGTGAGATTGTGGGTTGTGAGGAGGCGATTTCGACTCCTGCAGCAGACAATGAGAATACAACACATGCATTTGGAACGGTGAAGAAAATGTGTACGTTCTTTATGTCCACTGGTATCTTTGTATTTAATTCAGAAAACTATAGCCAAAAAAGCAAAAGAAAATTTGGCCTTCCTATTACCCACCCACCTTCCATCTGTAATTAGGTATTGAGATATTTTAACTAACCCACTGACCCTACCCCATTAAATAAACAAAAAGAGCAGAATTATTTGGTTGCCTGAGGCATTTAATGTTTGATTTCTTTCATACTTTTTATCATTAAAAATTTGAAGAGGAAGTATATGACTTCTTCCTTCCATAGATTTTTCTAGTAGGCCATAGTGCCTGACAGTAGCAATACCAGCAACAGTGGTAGCAATAGGGCCTTCAGAAAGACATCGCTTTTTTCAGAAGCCTAACAGCCTGGAAGACTGTTGGACCACTATTCACACTCTTCAAATGCTTTAACCAAAGTGTCAGAGGCTCCACTGGAGTGGAAATTATTTTATGGCTCCATAATACATTGTTTGCCTCTGCAATAGTCTTT
>NW_006436298.1:30195551-30206955 GCF_000325575.1 Pteropus alecto | reverse complement strand
CACAAGGAATTCTTGGAGTCTAAGTTTAAGAATGGGCAATTAAGGCAAATTATTCATGAAGTACATATGCATTTTTCCCTTTGGGATACATTGGTCATCATCATTTACATGGAAAGTATTTGCTTGCAGATCTGCCCTTTTACCTCAGAACTAAGAAAATGTTTCCATTTAAACTGAGTCATCCTTGTCCTAAATATTGCATAGTGGCAAGGACTGCCATCTCCTGTTTCCTTGGGCCAAACATGATGACAAGGCAAATTAAGCTATGGTTCCCAAATCTCTTTGTACTCACTGCCATTTTGTGTGGGGGTCAGATGAATTATAATACTGAATGAGTTGCATAAAATTCTATCCAAGAAATTTTAAAATGAAATGCTTGCAAATGGAGTGCCTGCTCTATCTATGAAAAAACGTGTTCTGAAAACACAAAAAGAACATTTGCAACTTGAAAATTTTCATCAGAAATTGAGAAAACTCAAGGTTGGTTTAATATTAATTCTCTCCCAGCTCTTTCATCTAACACATATCATATTGCATTTGCATCTAGCAGAGAGATATGAATTTAGGTCAGTTTAGCCTTCAAAGGACAAGTATCTTGAGAAATATTTTGTATCCTTTTATTTAGTCTTCAGTATCATAGGTTATTTTAAGGCAAAATGACCAAAATTTGCCTTTTCCATGGAAAGGAAAATTTATTTCTGGTACGTTGAAATTGCTTTTGAATAATTTATAGGGAACAGAGAAGTCATCAGATCTGATATCATCAGTAGCCATGAGATTGCCTTATTCTGTAATGGGTGCTATGGGAACTGGAGAGCTAGAGCTGGTTAGCATGAGAATTTCTACCCAGAATCTCATACGGAGTAGAGGTAAGTGACATTTAAGAAATGGAAAGCCTAGGTCAAAACTAGGTAAGAAAAAAACTTTAAAAAATTGCTTCGCTGTACAGGTTATTTATTCTCTAAATCTCCCACCCCGATGCTGATAGTCATTCTACCATAATTCCCAGCCAACATGCAGGGCCTTATCTCTTAGTATCACCACTCTATCCTTTTCATTAGGTGAGGTGAGGAAAACTTCCAGTTCATTACTGATTAACTCCCTATTTCTTCTACTCAAATGTTAGTGTTTTCTCCCACTCGTTTAGACCTGTTGCTCAATCTAACTACCTTGAATCCCATTCTAAATTCAAAAATTTATAATCTTAGGACTTCCTCAATATCCCATGTTTAGTCTCCTTGTTCATTAATTTTAAATGCTTTTATTGACTATCTTTTGTGTGCAAGGGATACAGCTAATCATTAGTGTAGAAACCAAGTTCAATAAGACAAAGTTCCTATTCTCATAATGAGTGGTGGTTGAACTTAAACTTTCACTATAGGTAGAATTTCTGTGCATATAATGTGGGAAGGAAAATTCCAGATGCAAGCAACAACCTGAGGAAAGGCTGGAGAGGAAGTGGTTAAGACCCAACCAAGGAAACATCAGTGGACCAATTTGATTGCATCATGGGGTATATGAAGAAGATTAATGAAGACAGACTGTGAAGATAGACCAAAGCCAAATATTAACAAACCTTAAATTCAGAATAAAGAGGTGTACCCTATTTGGGCGGCAATGGAGAACCACTGGGTGGTTTTGAACCCCAGAAGCCTAACTGAAATATAAATAAAGATATTCTTTAGGACCTTGGGGTGCTGCTGGGAGGTTGGGTGAGTTAGGAAAACTTGCATTAACTGAAGGGAAAGATAAGAGGCTAAATTCAGGTGATGCCCTAAGAATCGAGGAGAGAAAAATCTACCTCAGAAACATCTTAATTATCCATTTGCTATTCTAAACTTTTCCCTGCTATCCTACACTGCTTTTGCCAGTCTTATAACCTCTGTGCTACTGTGGACACCTTCCTTTACAATTCCTTAACCAATCTCTTCAGCCCCTAGATATGGAAGTTCTTAACCTGCAGTCCAAACATCTATAATATTGAAAGTTCCTTGACTTGGTTGGGGGAAAAAAATTATATCTTTATTTTCATTTACCTCTAACTAAAACTTAAAATATTCTTCTATTATAAAATAGAGAACAGGTTACCATAAAATTAGCTGTTCTATCAACTCTTTAATAAGAGAAATTACAGATATTTTGTGTCATATTACAGTTATCACTCATATATTAAAATTTAGTTTGTTGTTATCACTATTTCAAAATTAAGGTAGTGATGAGTGCCATTACCAGATCCTGTTATTTACTGTGCTATTAAAAAAGTAGATGCTATCATATCACAAATTTTTCTTTAATATTTTGATAATATTTCAATATAATTGGTTTCCTTTGTAATCATATATATATATATATATATAATCTTATATATATTTTGATTTATGCATTTAAAAATGTTATTCTAAAAAAAATACACAACCTTCTCCAAACTGCTAAACTTCAAGAAGCCTTGTAGAGATCTGGGTCATCATTTGAGAATGTGGCCTGTCACAATTTCCTGACTATCTCCAAGATCGAGCTCTATAACCTTGGGAGAAAATATTCCATCTCTCACTCCTGAAGGCAGCCTTGTCTTTTGTCCATTACCTGTAAACCAGGGAAGGAAAGATGTTCCCTCACTTGACACCTCCTTACTGATTTCACTTCTTGCCAACCCCACTTCTCTTTTTTTACTTTTATTATTTTATGGACCTTCTTTGGTATACCTTTAGAATGCCAATTTTTATGTAACCAAGAATAATCTCAATCTCCATTTGTCTGGTTTTTTGTTTGTTTGCTTCTTGGGGAATTATTTCTATGCTAAATAAAATGCTGTGCTCTTCCTGGATCTAGTCAGTTTGTTGTTACTGCATAGCAGAAGCCAGCAACTTTTAAAGGTGAAAACCAAGTCTCCATTGATTCACTTCCTTGTTGTAAGTGGGAGCAGGAGGTGCGAGAGGAATTTCCTGCTGGGAAGTTAATGCCGCATGAGGCACTTTGACAAGCCGTTGACCATCCAGCGATGTGGGGAGAAAGGGCAGGAAGGAGATTGTTGACTAAAGAATAGAAAGAGGGTATTTTTAGGGTATAGGGAGTGCATCGAAGATGAATTTCATCTAGAGTTGACCCTGATTGCTCCCACTGAAAGATCCTGTGTGTTGAGAAACTTGGCACATGTGCATAAATTGATAACCTCTGTTATGTAACTTCTCAAAGGGCACAGGCTTAAGCCACACACTGAAACTGAAAGCACAGTAAATATTTTCTTTGTTGACATTGTGATGAAACTAGAATAATTTTAACAGATTCTGTTTTCATGAAAGTTCCTTCCAATTTACCTCATTTCCTATGACTAAGAGATAGCTTTGGTGATGGAGAGGAGATACCATGCATACTGTAAAACTCTGTGGAAATTTCAGTGTGGTTTTGTTTTGTTAGGTCTTTTTTTCTTTTAACACAGTGAAAGACAAATGAAAAAATAATTAGCTGGAAAATTGTACAGAATTTTCATCAAAAGTCTCATTATCAGAAGTAAATAATGAGGTTTCAGGGGTGTTTCTGAAAATCTGTAACTTGAGATTTTCAATAATAATTAAGAAAATAAGAATATGAAGGTTTGATCAGTAAGATTGGGGCCACAGGATATCTAGTATCACAAAAGGGAGGAATTTAAATGACTTTTATAATTAGAGTAGTAGTTTGTGGGTGGGACAAATATATACTGAGAGAAGAGGAACCAAATGTATATTTGTGAAACCAAAAATGTCAAGGGGTTGAAACAAGCCACAAGCATCTAGAAAGCAAAACTAAAATGGAAAATGGAAAAATGCTCACTCTGACCACTATAAAGTCATTGTTTCAGTATATTTTTCTGTAAGTTTAATAATATCAATATATATTTTCAGAGCAGCATAGTTATAAATTATATTCATATGTTGCTCTGATTATACTGATATTATTAAACTTACACAAAAATAAAATTTAAAAGGATGAAATGAAAAATAAACATTAAAACTTACTAAAGAGTCAAAAAACACTTTATGTTCTCACTCATCTTAAAAATATTGTTGACATCAACTTATCTGATACACCTTTTTTTAAAAAACTTTGCTTTAACACTTCATGAGGCAGAATTCAAAGGTCTAGCTCAGAATTCAGTTTATTTTTATACACAGTTTTAGTGGCTCTCATAACTTCAATGCACATTTTACAAAGATAACAGAAGAAATACCTTTTGTTTTTCATTCTCATCCACAAATTATACAAAAGCTTTTCCTTTAAATTTGGCTAGTAAATTTCCATCTTCCTTAATGTCAGTCATTCATCCATGAAACTAATTGGGCAGTGTTGCACTTTATTATTTTTAACAAATGGATTCAGAACATATTATTTGGAAGTTTTTAAATTCCAAGTTCCTTAACTGTGGAGATATGAGTTTTATAGGTGAAACCCACTGTTTGTGGCAACTAAATCATTAATAAGAGAAACATTCACCAAATGTTTTTTTCATAACATGAGTTTCTTTCAAAAGCAGCTCCTTTCCCATTCATTATTAAAATGTGACCTTTACCTTGAAGGGGGCAAATCAAATCTGCTGATTTTTTCAAATATCTGCTAGGTAACATTACTAATAGCTACTTGTCGTTGCAATGAAAGGTCAGAAAACCTGACTCGTGAAGGTTTTTTTATTTTGTTTTGTTTATAAACAAAACAAAGCAAAATAAAGAAAACAACATATAATTCATCTTAAATTTGACATATTATATTTCTGTAACATAACCAGCAAACTTCTGTGTTGTGCAAAAAACTTTTGTGATTATTGCCCCATGTCATTAGAAAGTATTCTAAAGGTATTTTAAAATATAAGGTAATATAATTTCTTAATTCCCTTGCCCACATATTAATTTAAAAATTGTATTATGCTGAGAGTGAACATGCAGTCGCGAGTGTGAAGTCAGTGCCTCCAAGAGTAGAATTTACACTCTGCCCTTGGGAGATCAGGTTCCTAATTTGCGACTGCTTGAGATATAGGCTACATGATAATGCCTGGGAGAAGTTATATATTAAATATTCATAAAGCTTAATTTATTATTATGTTTGTAGATAAAGTTCTAAAAATAGAAGTTCTACTATTTTTTTCTTGCATCTCAGTCTCTGAGGTGTACATACCATAGATATTAAGACCTTAGTTGATTTGGATGATGTGCATTTTTACTTCTCTAGTTGACTGTCAAAGATCATCAGTTTAATTGGCAAAGTTTATTAATTAACATTTTCAATTGTCTTTATGAACGTAGTAGTCTATAATATAAAGTATAGTGTCCACCAATTCGCTAAGTTTTCCAAGAACAAATTAAAAGTATAAGGACATGAAGCCTAGAAAATAACTCTGGATAAATTAAATTAAAAATTTCTTTTTAAGGAACATTGTTAAAACAAAAACAAATTCTAAAAAAAAAAGCTTTCTCTACAGATCTTTTCTAAAATATTAAACTGCCTGAGATGAAAGGAAACCTATATCAAAACATCGTGTTTGAGCCAGACTTTTCTGCTAATCTATGAACACACAGCCCTCGGGCTTCTGTGTCTGCGTTTTCACAAGAAGAACCTAGGCACAGCCTTTCCTGGTTCCCTAAGAATGGCATTTACCCTACAATTAAATAATACACTTGATTTCTATTAATACCCACATTATCAGGATCTTGTGATTATTATTCAAAAAGCTCAGCCAATTGAAGTTAAATACAAACAAAAATTTACTTAAGGATTACTTAGACTTATAAATAGCCCGAAACAAACATCCAAGGAATAAAATAATAAAAACACTAGCCTTTGACTTATTTTAATTGATTTTTCAAAAAATTGATAGTATAAAATTAGCAGAATATAACAAAGAGGGGCTATAAAAACATAATGAAATTATATTGGGCCATATAAAATGACCAAGAACTAACAAGTTGCCAAAAATATTGAACAGTATTTTCATACTTGCGAAATTACATATTCTTATAGTGCATGTTTATTGACTAAACTAATACACCATCTATTATATTCATTGTTATAAGGACAAATTTTTAAAAAGTACAATTGATTCTCACTATTTTCAGCAGTTACATTCTATAAAGTCATTGCAAGCACTGAATTAGTGAATACTGAACCATTGCTCCTAGGAGAAACACAGGGTTAAGTTCCTGCAGGCCTCTAAACACATTTTTATCAACCAATCAATACATAACCTTGTTATATATGTGTTTCTGTTTAAATATACCTTATTTGATGTATAGTTGATTCACTAACACTGAATTCACAGACTACACTTACAGCACTGTAACTCAGGCTTGTACAAAGCTGATCTAACACAGATATTATCTCCATGAGGCACATCACAGTCTTCTTGCATTAGGAACACTAGCCAGCAATTCGACACTATGTTTGGAGGCCATTTAAAATAGTGAAGTCACCACCACCACCACCACCAACAACAACGAAAAACATTAAAATACAAATAACGTGGCGCTAAATAGACCACGAAAAGGACACTTGTTTATAGAATAAAAGCTGAAATAAGAAGACAGAGCAATGCTTAGTTTGGCCTCAGCTGGGAACATGGGGCATTAGACAGCTCAAATTTTTTACAACTTTACATATGTCCGTAGATGAACATGAAAGTGCTTTGAGTATTGATTTGGGGATTACAATTAATTTTAGCAAGTAGGTAGATCTGCAAGTATGGAATTCATGAGTAATGAGAACCATTCATTTCTTATAAAACTTAAAATACTAAATTAATGAAATAAGGAAGCAAAATATGAAAGATGATTCTTTTTTCATTGTCATTTTATTTTAAAATGAGAGGAAAGTATTGTAATAAAAATGACAAATATCTATTAAGAGTTTTATTTTGAACAAAATAGGACTCTGTTAAGCACTTAAACTTTTAATTTCAACAAATCGCTGAGGTAGTTAACACTATTATACCCAATTACAGATGTGGCCTCTGCCCACAGTCCTCTCACTGCCACCCAGAGCTGTCTGAAATGCCAACTTAAAGGCTGAAGACCCAGGAAGGGGGAATCCCATAGGAGATCAGCAATGCTGCCCTGTCACACAATAGGCATTTCCTTAAAGGAAGAAGACTAAAATAAGCCGTCACTCCTCCACACCTTCCAAGACCTTGCCTGAAGGATTTACCTAAAATCACCTCCCAATACCGCTCCTCTACTCCACACCATCACCCCTTTTTCTATCAGCACCCACAGCTAACCTCAGCTTCCTGAGGAAGTATCTGACCCCAGCAGACAGATCTCAGGAGCTACAGCATGATTCCCATTTATCCACAGTTTGCATGATTGTTACTTTGTTCCACGTACTGCCCTTCCCTCCAAGAAATTTCGTTGCATTCCTAACTCTCTCTAAGAATGAAACCACTTGTCATCACAACACAGAGGCTCCTCGTCCCAGGGTTTGTGCACAGTTGAGAGGGACAGAGAGCCATCTTCATTTTCACCATTAGCAGCTGGAGTGCCAGTGCTGATCCCTGAGGCTCAGCATCTCCCGGTGAGGAGCCGTCTGTGGAGTAAAGGAGGAGGGAGTTATGTGAACAGGTTTCAGAACATTGCACATCCTGTCTCTCTGCCTGGCCTCCAGATCCCCTGGCCTTGTGCATAATTGCTTTATTCTCCAGTGCCCGATGGTTTATTGCATCTCTGGACTCAGAGCTTAAGAAGCCTCTTGTTGCTGAGCTGGTCAGTAGTCCTCATGTTCTTGCCTAGGACAACCAGAACAGATCAGTCTTCTTTTTTTTTTTTTTACACATACCATTTTGATTTAATGGTCCCATTTCTGCCCTAAACCTGTCACTCTTTAAATTAATACCTCACTTTACCTTCTTCACATTCCCTAGATTCTCAAAATGACTTGCAGATATCTCCATTTGTATCAATAATGAAAACCAAAATGTTTTGCTAAAAGAATAACACATACACCTGAAGCTCATAAAGAGGGTGCCCTCCAGCTCTTATCCCTCCCATCAGAACTAGACTTCATCCCTGGTCTCTATTTTGGGAAGCTTTCCATCCCACAGGCCACAAAGGCAACCAAGTGCCTGAAGAGAATGGCATTGTGATGAACACAGAGGCCACTCTGGATACTGTGTGCTTTTTGTTGATGACACCCTTTTCCAAGTCTGTCCTTGGTACAAATGCGATGAATGCCTATGTAGCACGTGCTTCTTGTTCCAGCAATTAGTTTTGATCTCTCTGGCTTAATGCTGTGTCCAGTTGTTCTGAAAGAGAAGAGGAATGCTCCTCCTTTGCACCATTTACTTTTATGTCCACATTCGTTACGACTTACAGAAGCTTAGGTCTCTCCTAGGCATCGTGAGGGGTCAGAATGATTCGTGCCCTACCTCCAAGAAGCTAATAGCATAGAATAGGAGAGAAAACCTGTAAGGCAAATATGACATACAATATGTTCTGGTGTTTGGAGGACAGAAAGGGCCCTTTCTTTATTCAACAAATATATGCTAGGCATGGTTTAAGGCATGAGGATACAGAAGTGAAAAAGGTAAACGAGGTCCCCACTCTCATGGAGAGAGATGATCATTGCACTAGTAAAAATTTAAACATACAAAGTCAATTTAAAAAGCAATCAATACAATTAATAGAAGAGAAATGGGATGGGATGGAGGTTAGTTTAAAGCAGGTACTCAGGTGTTTCTGAAAGGTGACCTCTCTGAATGACAAGATGGTTCTAGCTACATAAGACTTAGAGAAAAAATGATATGGGTGGAGGAAACGAGTAAAAAGGCTATGAGGTGGGCATGATCGGGCAGCTTAAGAGAGAAGTGATAGTTCAGCCTCAAAGAATAGATAAAATGGCATTTTATAAATACAATGGCATAAGCAAAGGCACAGGACTGGGAAAGCATGAACTGCATGTAGTTGGCAGCAAGCAGGATCTGAGTCAAGGTCTGCGGAAACCTGAAACTCAAAAGATAGAATGAGGGTAGATTATTTATGGGGAGCCCAAGGCCAAACTGAGGCTATGGAGCATATTCTGTGAGCATGGAGCACTGAAAGCTTTAGAGCAGTCTCTGACTTTATAAGAACGTGCTTTAGGATTTCTCTGGCTTTAGTAGGAACTAGTTTTGCCTTTGACAAACAGATATTCCTCTGTGCTTTTGTCGAAGCTACCTATTTCCTGATAAATATTCATCTTCATGCCTAGGTTTCTTATAAGAGGCTGGGTTATATTATACTAGCAATATAATTTGTGGGGCCCAGTGCAAAATGAAAATGTCTGGCTCTTTGTTCAAAATGCAGTTTAAAAGCTTTTTACTTTCTTCAGCCATATCTGTCTTGACTTGTCATGGTGTTTTGTAAGTATTATTTAATACAAAATAACTACCTCAGGCACAGAGATATTGTGGGACAAGTGCAGACCCTCACAGGCATGAGATGCCTCTCCCTCTCCCCCACCGAATCCTCTGGCACCCACACCCAACACCCTGGAGCAGGAGAAAGAAGCAGAGGGTCTGGGTGAGAGCAGTAGAGCAAAAGGCCAACACCTGTTTCACAGAGACAGTGAAGTGGAACCCATGTGAGCCAAGGCTCCAAGCCCCACAATGCATGACCATTGTTCCACCTATTTCAAGAACAACCTGTAATTCAAAGATAAAATTAAGAATTTCAAGATGTTAATTGCATCCTTCTGCTAGTGGGGCTTTTTGCAATGGCACTGGCGGCACACCCGGGAAGCCTGCCCTGGTCTGAGGCCTGATGGGGCAGGTAACTGCATCTCAGTATGGATTCTTCTCCTTAGAACTTAAACTCAGTGAGCTATTACCCTTCAAAAACACATGTGCTAATCTAGTTTTATAAGATCTTACCACTGGGGGGAACTGAGTGAAGGGCGCATAGGACCTGTCTGTGTTTGTTTGTTTTTTTCAACTTCCTGCAAATCTACAATTATTTGAAAATAAAGTTATGTATGAAAAGCCATCACACATTGTGCTGTTTCGCTAAAGGAAAGGAGAGAAAGAGAGAGGAGAAGAAAAAACAAAACAAAGAAATCCAAGGACAAGATTAAGAGAATAAACTTAAAGCCACTTAGGGATACTCAGCTGGTCATCAAAAGTTATCTGGCAACCTCAGCTAGAAATGCAAACCTTGACCATGAGCTAGGAAGGGATGAAAGGAGAGGGGTCAGGCTCGCATTCCAAAGGTGAAGGACTAACCAGCTTATTTATCACCACACTACCCTTTTAGCCTGTTCAAATCCACTAAATCACCAATTATTGAGTGCTCACTATGTACAAGGAATTCACTGTCCTGCCCTGTGATCTCTGGGGTTACAATACAAGACAACTGCATTTTATACAAGGAATGCTTTTCCAAGAACTGATGGAATTCAAGACTAATCATGACAGAGAATGGCAAGTACTTCTTGTGACAATCTAATAAAGTACTACCTGTTAGCAATAGAGTGAACAGAGTTCTCTTGGCCCATGTGTTTTGAAGTTCTTGTTGATTTTTCAATTTAATTTAGGAGTATTTCTGATTTTGTGCCTGATATTTACATAATACTATTCCAAATTTCATAATTCAAATTCTCATAAAAGAATCTACACAGATCCTAAAGCGATATTCTTAGAATTAAATAAACTGACATATATAAAGCATTAACACAATTCTTGGAACAAAACAGGAAGAAAATTAAAGATAGTCATTTTTATTGCTGTTATATTCAATAATATTTCTAACAAATCACAGTTTTCAACCCCCCAAAAACAGTTATCTCTAGGCTACAAAGCTGGGGCTTTTTTTTTTTTAATCTGTATGAGTAGAATAAAAGTAGAGCTAATAGAGTTAAAATATTTGATGGGGAAATACAACTTAGCACTGAGGTTCTATGTGTTTTTCCACTTAAGGGAAAATTAATACCCACTTCCTTCTTCTGCTTCTGTATAAATGTGGGAGAGAGTAACAAATTAAACCGACACATCACCCAAAGCTTTGGTCTAGTGAGTGATTAGAATCCCTCTTCCATTATGTTATTTTCCTTTGTCCTCATTATGGGAGGAGGACTAGTGATTTAATGAGATCTCTGAGTCAAGGCAAACAGTGGTAGAAGCACTCTGCATGGTCATTTTCTGAATGGTGATAAGTATCCCACAGTGTCCTTCCAGTCCTGGGTAACAGCTAGCAAGTGAGAGACTCCCTAAGAAGCAGAGCAGGGCCAGAGCATCCACGTTCAGAGCACCAAGCACCATCTCTATGCATTCTAAAATCAGTCTTCCCTTTGGCTCTGGCCATCATATTCATAATCATCATCTGTCCTGAGTAGCATGTCCTTCAGAGCTAGTTTTATATCTTGGTGGGGCCTCAAGAATAAAAGGAAGGCCAAAGACACTAGTCACAATTCCCAG
>NW_006436298.1:30193788-30195325 GCF_000325575.1 Pteropus alecto | reverse complement strand
GATGAAAAAGCTGTGGTACATATATACAATGGAATATTACTCAGCCATAAGAAGAGATGAAATATTGCCATTTGCAACAACGTGGATGGACCTTGAGATAATCATGCTAAGTGAAATAAGCCAGACAGAAAAAGTTGAAAACCACATGATATCACTTATATGTAGGGTATAAACCTAAAAGCAACAAACAAATAGTACAAAGACTCACAGACATGGACAACTGACTAGTGGTTACCAAAGGGTAGAGGGGGAAGGGTAGGGGAGAAGTAGATGGGGTAAAAGGGGTCAAATATGTGGTGACAGAAAGAAATCTACTATGGGTGGTGAACACACGATGCAATATATATATGTGTGCCTTACTGCTAAATTGTAAAAAAAAAAAAAAAAATAGTGGAACTAGACTAAATAACATACTAGGGTCAATCTTCTGAGCCCCTTCTGGGTAACGTTATCCTTCCTGAGATGTAAGTGGAGTAGCCTCTGGTTGATCTCCACAAAAATCCCTTCACTCAAAGAGACCGGAGGTGAGAATAGACAGAGCCTAAACCAACCAGATTCCACACAAATTGACTATTTTTCACTGTTCTTATTGGCTCCCTTTGGAAGCAGCTATTCAGTAAAGTACCAAAGAGTATTTCAAATGCCAATGTCTACAGCAAGCAAAAATTGGCACAGAGTTGGCAACATGTCACAATGTAGTAAAGTGCCACAGGCAGTATCATAGAAACACCAAGCACTGCAGCATCTTGTCATTAACATGGTAAATATGGCATAATATGGAAAGAGAACATCATAGGAAATCAGGCAGAAATAGAAAGAAACAATTAAGAAGAAAAACTGTTTCTGAGTTTGCCCACAGTTTTAACTCTGTATTCATTTTCTACATTATTGGAACTAAAATATGCAATATGAGCAGGTAACACTCCAATCTTTGACCAAACTTACTAATAAAAGTCATATGTTTGAAAAGATTCTGCAGTGTAAGAGACTGCAAGGAATTAGTTGGCTGAGTCAGAGTTACTGGGTGTATCTGTAATATTTATATTAAAAAATAAGAAAAAAAATTTAAGAGTATATTCATCAAAGAAATTAAAACAAGTAGTAACAGAAATAATCAAAATACATCATCAGAAAAAAATAATTGCTTGAGATAAAAATATGCTTTCCAAATTTAAAATTGGAATGAAGTGAATATCAGATTGGTTAATACAGAAAATCACATAAGTGAACCAGAAGACAAACTCAAGAAATTCTCACAGTCCTAAAGAAAGAAAGAAAAAGAAAGAAAGAAAGAAAGAAAGAAAGAAAGAAAGAAAGAAAGAAAGAAAGAAAGAAAGAAAGAAAGAAAGAAAGAAAGCAAGCAAGCGAGAGAGCCACATGAGGCACGCTCTATAATTCAGCTCTCAATTATATGGCATAGGCATGCTTTGTAGGAAAAGAGAAAATGGTGGTGGCTACAAGAGGCAAAAAAGACTTCATAAGGAAAGAGGTACTTGATTTGGACCTTAGAGACTGTCTAGAATATGAATGGAAAGAG
>NW_006436298.1:30177535-30193762 GCF_000325575.1 Pteropus alecto | reverse complement strand
AGATTTTAAGAAATTGGCTTATACAATTTTCAGGGCTGGCAAGTCTGAATTCTACAGGACAGTCCAGCAGGCTGGAGACCTAGGGAAGATTTGAATTTCAAGTTGGAATTTGAAGCTAGTCTAGGAACAGAATTCTTCTTCCTTTGAAAGACCTCCATCTTTTTCTCTGAAGGCCTTCAACTGATTAAACGATGCACACCCACATTATAGAGAGTAATCTGCTTTACTTAAAGTCTACTGATTTAAGTGTTGATCACATCTGTAAAGTACAGCATAACGAATATAGTCAATAATATTGTAATAACTATAGGTAGTGCCAAGTGGGTGCTAGACTAATCAGGGGATCACTTTGTAAATTATATAAATGTCTTACCACTATGCTGTACACCTGAAACTAGTATAAAATAATATTGAATGTAAACTATAATTTTAAAAAGCAAACATTAATTAAAATTACACATGGAAAATATGGTGTATTTAAACTCTTTTTATTTTCAGTAAATTATGCATGGGAAGATTAAAAAAATAAATGTTAATCACATCTGAAAAATGCCTTCATAGCAACATCTAGAACGGTATTTGACCAAACATCTAGGTACCATAGCTTAGCCAAATTGACACTTAGAATTAACTATCATACACAGTAATTAAACAGAGGAAGTTTAAAATAAAGAACTATTAACCAATGTTAAGGAAAGTAATTATAAACATAAAAAAAGAGAACTCTAAAAGGTATCTTAAAGCAGATTGCAGGGGAGAGGGAGGGAGAGAGGGAGGCAGGGAGGCAGAGAGAGAGAGAGAGAGAGAGAGAGAGAGAGAGAGAGAGAGAGAGAGAAATTGGTGGGGGAGAGAGAAAGAGAACCCAAGGAAGCACTAATTGGAGAAGGTTGGATGTAGCCACTAGATGATGGAGGATTTTGCTGGATTGCCTGGGCCAGAGCTGAGCCATAGTGTATGAGCAAGCAGTAACAACCTGCTGGAGCTCAGGTGAGTCAAGGCTGCTGGACAGATGTGCAGTGAGTCAGGAGTACCAAGGGTGTCAGGGTACTGCTATAAGTGGGAGGCCCAGAGAGTACAGTGTCTGCACTGGAACAGCCACAAAAACTAATGTCCACAATATAGGTGAGCCAAAGTTTATGCTTGGGCATGCACAGTCAGGTGCATAGAGGGTACTGGGGTGTCACTGTGCTTGCTGCTGAAACTGAGAACTGCAGAGGCCTCTCTCTGTAAAAACCTAATGTATTTTTGGATACCTCTTAAGCCAGGGGGCCAGTTTCCTACAAAGCTGAGGAAAGGATGTGCCGAGCAGAAACCTGGGATAGAGTGCAGGCTTCGCTGTCTGGGGTCCCATTATGCCACCGCACCCCCAATTGAGAGCTGGGAAGCCCTGAGGAAGATGCATCCTGCTAGCACTTAGAACTGGAGGAAATCTTGAGGGCTGAGGAGTGGAGAAAAATGCAGCACTGTGTAGGCTTCTTTGGAACTACCCACGGAGACCAGGAAGATGAGTCTTTCCTGCAATGTCTCTTCAGTGCTCTGTGCTGGCAAAGTTTACCTTTGTGCCAGCTGGCAAAGGAAAAAGAAACCAAAGGGTCTCAGATCCATTTTTGCAAATCAGGCAATGAAGTTTAAATTAGGTGCTGAGAGGCAATAAATTGTCAATGGCACATTGTCGTGGGCAGTGCAGTGGAAGCAGACCTTGTGTGGGTGATAACAGATGATTCAGATTATGTTGTCAAGATTTTACTGGTATTGAGAAGCTGAGCCTGGAGGCTGCTGGAGTGATAAAGCTATGAGACGCCAAGGTCTTGGATCAAAGTAATGTCAGTAGGAATGAAATAGAAGGGTGGGGTAAGATATTTCAAAGAAAAACAGAATTTTTCTTTCAGGTTATTACCCTGTCTTGGTCCATTCAGGTTGCTTAACAAAAATACCATAGACTTGGTTGCTTAAATAACGAACATTTATTTCTCACAGTTCTGGAGACTGTGAAGTCCAAGATCAAGGCTTTGGCAGATTTCATTCATAGACAACTGTCTTTCCAATGTGTCTTCAAGTGGCAGAAGGGGCAATTTTTTAATAAAAAATTGGAGTTTTTTTAATAAAAGCACCAATCCCAGTCATGAGGGCTCCACCCTCATGACCTAATCACCTCTCATAGGCTCTTCCTCCTAATACTGTCACATTGAGTGTTAGGATTTCAACATATGAATTAGGGGACAAAACTTCAGTCCATAACACACCCCAATTTTTCAAAAGGAAAAAAAGTGGGGGATCTACAAAGAGATTAGAAAAAGAGAGCTACTTTTACTCTCCTCAGAGGTGCTGAGTAGGCCATCATGTGTATAGATAAACTTCTGAATCCACTGAGAACAAAACACTCCCTTTCAAGAGAACTAGGTTATCTCCTTCCTAGTGAGGGTCAGAAAGGGACAGATGGGCCAGCAAAAGACCACGAGTAAGAATCTAAGAACATGACCAGAAAAGGGGCTGAGGAATGCTGTCAGGCAGAAGACCAGCCTAAGGCTAAAGCCACGGAGGGCCTCAGGGTCTAGCTCAACCTCTGGCAGAAGATATAGATGCACCCACTAAGCACCGGTGGACGGCAGGGAGGGAGACAGAAATCCTTTAAAACCCAGAACGGCAAAGATCCAAAAGCAGCCTCTTAGGATGTGAGCACAGAGGGAGGGAGAGCCAGTAGTAAGTGCCTAGCTCTCGGCAGCAGCCAGCCTCCACCTGTGGGCTGTAGAGAGAGACTCTCAGGCCAAATGTAACCAGAGGCAAGTACTGAATCTCTGAGTAAGGTAAAGAAAGCATCGAATGAGCTCTGTCACCTGAAAGACAAAAATCCAGGCATGGGAGCCAACCACGCAGATCATCACAACTCCTTTCCAAGATGTGACGATGAAGTCACCGCCTCCCTTCCTCCTGCCTTCTCCCTCCATCTCAGCCCTACCCCACTCCAACCCAGCCCTTCTCCCAGTAATACCCATCACTGGTTCTGGAGCAGGAGCTTTTCTCATAGCTTCCCTGAATCCTAGGGATATTGTAGTGATGCTACATTTGCACTTAAACTGAAAGTGGACCCAAGATGTGGGAAAGAGAGAACCTTCATTGAACAGCTATGTGTCAAATATGCTACATAGATGAGCTCATCTCATCCTCCCAAAGGAAGCTGTTTACTCCCATTTTACAAATGAGAATACTGAGATTTTGAGAAATTAAATCTTTCCCCTTGTTCACTCAGCCTATAATGCTTGGAGTGGAAACAAAAGAGACAGATATAGGAACTTACTTTAAATAAGGTTAACCTGACACCTATATTAAAGCTTCTTGGTTAATTAATTTTCTAGGCTTTAACTCTTCACTTTATCAAATTTCTACATAATAATGAAATTTAACATGTACATATCACATACAAAGTGCCAGACGATGTTCTGAACACTTTACATACATCTTAATTCAATCCTGAGAACAACCCTATTTTATAGATAAATGAACTGAGGCACAGAGAAGTTAAGGTTACATTAGTGACCTCATACGTGGTGCAGTGTTTATTCAAACCCAGCTCCTCTGGCTCTAGAATCCACCAACAAGCCAACAATACACTGAGTTCAGAGGGAAACCTCGTAGGACAAACATTCAATTACAGAGCTTAAGATATAGAATGTCTTGATTTTATAGTTAACTTGGTAACCTTTTGACAGTTTTGAACAAGGTCATGACTATGACTCAGATTTACTGCTTCACAGTCTTTCTGTTGTAATGCAAGTACTAGGTGGTTGGTAGTTGTTGTACTCTAAGGGATAGTTTAGGAGCCAAGGAAAATGGTGACAAATGAGACATGTCACTGAGGCCAGAAGTGTCTCTTCAAAGCTATAGAGCCTGGGCAGCCCAGATACCCCATCGTTAGCGTCTCTCCACTTGGCCGATTTTCCAGCAGGAAGCCTGTCTGTGCAGATGAACTCCTTCAGCCCCTAAAGCCTCCCGTGTTTCCTGGAGCTCGGAGTCTCCCTGGTGCCAGGAAACAACATTGTGCTGCCAGCATGTATTTATCACTCCTGAAAAAAATGTTTCTCCACTCCGGGCTATCTGAAAAGAAAAGCACAAAATCCAAGTTTGCAGCCAGTTACCTCTGCTGATGTCACAGTGGCAACCAGGTAGCGTGATGAATGCTGGGAAAGAGCGGTATGTTCAGACTAGAGATTGAATATTATAATTTTCGGGGCAATAAAATTGTCATCTCAATTTCTTGATGAAAGCAAAAAGAGAAATGTTAAATTCACAAAGCTGTGACAGGGAATTCAGTACCACCCACAAACAAGAGTCTGACTTGCATGCTCACTTTACTTTCTGTTCTCATCCATCCTTTCTTGCCCACCTGGAAGGGAAAAAAAAGAAAACATCAATAAATAAACAAGTACATGCCTGCACAGACACACGTATGTTTGTAATAATAATGATTGGTGTAGTGAGGGGCTCACAGTCTCTAGAGTCAAGATTTCTATTTAATGACAGGACAAAACTAGCAAAGTCAGCACAGTGAGAAAGTCCTGTTGTATCTTTCCCTCCTTCTTGCCCTTTCAGGCTTTGCTGCTTTCCTGATCCTATCAGCTAGGACATGTACAGAGGCCATCATCTCATGGCTATCGAGGAGTGATGGTTGTCTGTCGCCAGTGGGGATGGGGTACTGCTGCCTAGAGATAAAGAGTTCTCAGTATCATTAATAAGGCTCCAAGAGACTCTCATCCTTCAATTTTGCTCCAACCTGCTAGCTTTAAATATAGCACTCTAGATGTATATTTCATGCGCCCTTTCATGTGGTGTGTTGCTTTAGGACATGCTTTTTTTTCCCTCTAAATTTATCTTGGCTCTGGTTTCCCCACTGAGAATTAGCTATTTTTCATGGCTAAAGATGTCTTTTTCCTCCTCCTTAGTTTGTGGATTTTCATGACTGTGCCTTCAGATAAAATGAAACATGTTAGTATAGTGTCCCAGCCTTTTCTCTTTTCTTAGACAAAGAGTCCTAGCAACAACAATTACAAAAAAAAATTTCTAGCATGTTCAAACCAAAATTTTGACCAAAGCCAATAACACAAAAGCATCTGCAGGTAATTTGTTTTACCAGAGAGCCCAAGTTGAAGTCAGACACAAATGTCCTTGTCTGTATTTTTCTTTAGAGAAATAATTTAATTGGGGAGTGGATTCACTCCGAGTTGCCTTTTTGTCATTATTATTGTTTACTATTTTCTTTTGCTGAGCCATCTGACCTTTGAGATTACTGCTATAAAATCCTATTTCCGTGACAGACTATATCAACATCATCCTGGGCTGTCTGGCATAAATAGCCCAAGTTCCTTTACTTTCGGCAGATAGCTTCTGCACCTCCCTGAACAATTCCTTGGAAAATCCCTTCGGCATCCCTGCTCTTTTAATCAGTCCTGCACACATGAAACAGCTGGATCTCTGATTTGGCTCAGGAACAGAAAAATGGAGCGAGAGCCTTTTCATGCCTTGGAAAAGGAGAATATAAAGTGGTGGGGAAACCAGAGTCTTAAATTATCATTGTTTCCAGTACCAACAATGATGAGTGAGACTTTTGGCAGAACCAGGGGGAAGGAATCAAACAGAACTCAACTCACTTAAGAATTATTGCCAAACTGAAAGATTGAGTTTCACTTAAAGGAAGAGTTGAAAACCCCAGGGGCATAGCTGTAAGATAGAAAAAAGATTTCAGTTGTCTTTTATCTCTTGAAAATATTTGATTTGGGGAATTTAGAACCACAGTCCAAGCAGCATTAAGATTAGACTGAACAGCGAATTTTTTCCAACCTCTGTATCTCCACAAAAGTGGAGTTTAAGGGTGCTCGGACTGGTGAAATGAGAGAAAAGAGTAAGGAGAGTAGGCATAGTTGCAAGAGCACCCACACCTCCTTCACAGGCTCTGTGCCCACGGTGCTTAGTGCAGCTGCTTTCAGGGCCACAGCAGGCTCATAATCACGGATAATGAGGCAGCCGCTGAGATTAGGGAAAACAGAATCTGGACCATGAGAGATCGTTGTTTAATCTAGTCCATTCACCAATCATTCATTCTTCTCACACATCTACAACTTGAGCAGAGGCAAAAGAGCCTCATAGGTGACTTCAGGTACGATTCTTTGTTGTCTATCATATGCCATGAATGTACTCCTTTGCCTTCTCCAACAGCAAAGGATGTGGGAGAACATTGTAGTTCCAGAGTGACCTAATAGGGCTGATTCTGAGAAACCAATATATTATATTACCTTATCTATGTAATGGGCCCAAAGGAAAGCAGACCCAGTGAGAATTTGCTCTTAGCAAATGAGCAGAAGAGAGTATTATCTCCGGGCTTTATTTATGCTTCTCCAGGCTTTTTTTGCTTTGTTTTGTTTTTTGATCTTTTTTTTCTTAGTTTAAGATGCTCCTAGGAAAATGATATAAATAATTAGTCACTATTTATAGGCATGCAAAGTCTTTATCCTTATTAAAGCAAATGAAAACATATTTTTTTTGGTTTCTAATGTCAGAGTATTGCCCATATACAATTATTAGAAGATGTGCTACCTTTCTAATATTTACTAAAACAGATCAAAATTTCAGATCTCTGTCTCTATTCCAGGAAAACTGATGGCTTCAGGAAATACTCTGTCTTCTAAACTATTGAATACTGCAGCCTTCAAGTGCTAACTCTAAAAGCCAGCAGTTTCTCAAACTACAGTGGCCAAAGAAGGCAGATATGTGAGAGAAGTAATGTGGAAGACAAAGCCAACAGACCATTGCTTACATTCTATCTCTGTCTATGCAATCTTGGGACATCCCACTGAAACTCGGTTTTTTCTTCTAAAAACTGGGGATAACAGTAGCTTTCTACTTTATAGAATAATTGTGATTAAAAAAGACAGAGTCCATGAAAATGTTTCAAAAAATAAAGTGCCATACGACTATGAGATGTTACTTTGAGACAAAGAATATTTTTGTATACACTCCCCTATGAGTTGCAAGAAACATTTTAGCATATGTAAGTACATACACATGTACATATATGTGTCTACATGCACACATATACATTTATGTATTTTGGGGGGAGAGGATCTCTAGTTTTCATCAGCATTTCAACAGAAGTCATTTTCTAAAATTGGTTAAGAATCTCTGCTCTAGATGGGGTTCCACATCATCAGTCATTAGAAAAATATGCAAATTAAAACTACTAGCAGTTACCACTACATGCCCAGTAGGATGGCTATTATCAAAATGACAAGCAATACAGAATTTAGGTGAGGGTGTAGAGAATCTGGGACATTCATAATGCTGATGAGAATGTAAAACGGTACAGTCACTTTGGAAAACAGTTTTGTGGTTTCTTATAAAGTTAAAGATAAACTTACCATATGGCCCAGCAATTTCACTCTTAGCAATCCACCAAAGAAAATGAAAACATATGTCTAAACAAAGACCTGTGCACCAATGTTCACAGCAGCATTATTCAAAATAGACCAAAGCTGGAAAGAAAAATCTCCATCAACTTGTGAATGGATAGACTAAATGAGGCATATCCATATAATAGAATATAGCTCAGCAATAATAAGGAACGAAGTAGTAATAAGTGCTACAGCATGAATGAAACTTTGAAAACATTATGCTAAGTGCAAGAAGCTAGTCACAAAAGACCATATAATATATGATTTTACTTATATAAATTGTCCAGAAATGGCAAATTTATAGAGATAGAAAACAGATCTGTGACTGCCTGTGATTGGAGGGGTAAGGATAGCAATTGAATGCAAAATGACTCAAAGAAAATTTAAAGGATGACGGAAAAGTTCTAAAACTACATTGAGGCAAAGGTTTTACAACTCCATAAATTTGTTTTAAATTACTGCATTATACATGTACGTGAGTGACTTCATGGTATGTAAATTATACCTCAATATAGCTGTTTTTAACAAAGACGTAAATAATAGACAGGATGTTCTGAGATATAACAGTAAAATAAATAGAAATAACAAAATATCTGTCATGGTTTAGTCTTATATACATACCACGATATTTTAAACTACAGTCATTTAAAGAAAAGTGGTCTTTATTCTATGCTGCAGTTTCCTCATCTGTAAAATAGAGATGATAAAAGGAACTAATTTATTTGTGAAGATAAATCAGTTAATATATGTAAAGTTTTTATAAGAGATCCTGACAGAATAAGCATGAAATGCATACTAACTATAAACACTAACTAGAGATCTCATGTCACTACCAACCACACATATTTTGTAATATCAATTTCCTTTTTCTTATAGGAAAAATAAGCATTAAAAATTAATGATACCTTCCTAAGTTGACATAAATATAATGCATATTAATAGAAGCTATTCAAAGGGATGTGGGAAAATATCATAGCTGGAAATTCGAAGTATCATGGAATGTATCATAGAGAACATAATCTACAAATATTCAATTGGGTTTTATTTTTATTTCAGAATAAGCAATTGATCCCCCAAAATAACTTTAATTCTCCTTTCCTCTCTCATTTTCTCCCTTGTCTGCTTAGTTGCAGTGCCCATGCTGAACCTCTTCCTTGTGTCAATTACAGGATGAAGGAAAATGCTTGCCTCTAGAGATGATAAAATTGGAAGGTGCAGAAGTTGGCATTGACAGCAGTTTGGGAAAACCATTTGTGTTTAACTGTGTGCCTCAGTCTGGAAATAGAACTTTTTGCCTCTGTGCAACCTCAAACCAAGAAATGAAAAGGTAATTCACTAATCTTTTTTTCTTATCAGTTTCACTTTGGCTGGGGAAACACTTCTTCAACAGCAGTCTTATATATTCTTGGGACTGGAAGTAGGGTAAGGAATAGCAAATTCATAACGGCAATCAATAGTCAGTTTCTTAGGTATGAGAAGTTTGGTTCTTCATTATTCTCCCAGTTTTTTCCTAACAGAATTTCTAAAGAACAGAAGCATTTTATCCTAACTCATGTATTTTAGATCTCCACATTTTCTAAAACAAAATTCAACACTGCCATGGTTCACATCTAGCTTCCCCCAGAATTATCAAATTTATATATTTTAAGCTAATTGGATGGATAGTGCCAGGTTTCAAAATAATGTAGTAGGGTTACAATTTAATACTCTACAGTGAGGTGAACAAAATAAATGATAACAATGTTGCTTTGTGGAGAATGACTCCAGCTGACATTTTGTAAGATTTCAACCCAGCTGGAGGGTAGACTTGTGCAGGCATTCTAGAAGGTAACCTACCGACTCGGGGCATTCAGTGACTTTTGATCATTGTTCAGTGTATCACCCTGAGGGAATGGAGATCACTGGTCAATCCAGTGAGTCAAGTGAAAACTGTCATTTAAATACTGTTAATTTAGGGTGAGGGGTGGGATGAAGTAGTGGTGAGGGTGACAATGACAAACAGGTAAGGGGTCAACAGTGTTTAGTGTCAAGGGCATAACTCTTAAAGAGAATTTGGACTCATCTCCAATTTTAAAGAAAGCCCTAGGTCTGAAACTTCTTAGGCAAACAATATCCAGTCCCTATTTGTGGAACATTGTGTAACAAATGCATGTTGCTTTAAAGGACAAGCAGGGAAATCTGATGATAGTGACTTGATTGTATTTTACTTCATGGGCAAAATATTTCTTTGGATAGCTATTATGTCCAGATACTGTTTTAAGGTCTCTACAGACTATTAGTAAGATTGAGCACAAGTTCTTGACTTTAGAAAAGCCTTGAACCAAGAATATAGAGCATTTATTTCAACATTTTAATGTAAAAATAGAAATTAAGAAGTGCTATAGGAAAAGCTTAAGTGGCATAGAAATTGAGGGTATGGAGAGGTCTCTGGCTATGGGGAGGAGGGAGTTATGAAGAGTGTGGTTCAGGACAGGATAAGCATACAAAAGAAGAAATGGAACAGAGGAAGGCAAAGGGAATAAATCAAGCATCTGGGAGAAGAGCAAGCAGTACGGTTTGATTGGAATTTATGGAGTTTAAAAGAAAATCTGAAAGGATTGGCAAGCTGGGGTGAGGTGGATAGGCTGATACATGGCTAAGGAGATAGGACTAAGAAAATTCAATTTATCAAGCAGAGGTTCTAAAGAGTGCACTAAAGGTGGCCACTGTGTCCAGAATACACTTGGGGAGGGGGCTCAAAACAGTGACTCTTTACCAGTCTTTACGTATTTTAATAGCCAGTGCCTTACAGTTAAGACACTAGTTGTTATCAGCCTCGCTGGTGTTAACAAATTCACATACCTTGCTAAATATAAAAAGTGCATGAGTTTCCTCTTAGGTGCTAATTAAACTATAGTAAAGGAAAAAAATAAAAAATAATTTATTTTAAATATGCCTGGCGGGAGAGGGATGCTGCTACATAGTAATACCAATTTTGTAAGAACGTGTTGCCCTTCAACCAGGAATTTAGAACAGTGAAATCCCTCTGAGCCTCAGGCCTGCTCTGTCTGAAGGACAGAGGCCCCCCCAAGAAGAGCACTTCTCATTTTACTGTCTTTCAGGTGGCTTGAAGCAATGGACAAAGCAGCCCACCCTATCCGCCAGGTAAGGTGTTTTTGATATTTATCTCCCCTTCAATGCTTTTCTCCTCAGAGGGGGAAAGGATCAAGTTAGATTTCACACACAGTCAACCCTGGGACTTCTCAGATCTCCTCTAAAAGCTGGGAAAGAGGATTTTAAGACAACAGGATTTCTTACTGAGTATGGGGAGCTTGCATTCCTGATGCTCTTTTTATTTTCAGGAATTCGTATGACATTTCTCTCAGTGAGCTCAGTGGGGAGACACAAACTGGGGTGAAATTTCTGTTTCACACAGAGCAGTCCAGTAGTTTCCCATGAGGTTAAACTATTGCTGCCGATTTATTTTCATTCCCTAAGTACAAGATGCCAGGGACGTCCTGGGATAGTGCTGTTGGCGAGCAGCTTACTACAAAGTGAGTGTCCTATGTTCAGAAATGCAGTGCTTTATGTTCATATCTTTGTTTTGGAGACATTAAACCAGCTTTCACTGTTTCTGCCTGTTCATGACTCTTAGCTTTGCAGTAATATAATTTTTAGCTTAGATTTGACCTATAAACTGATAGATAACTTTATAACATCAACAGGTGAGTCATCACTTTAGCCCCGAAGGCAGGGGTCCCCAATCTCCAGGCCGCTGACCAGTACCAGTCTGTGGCCTGTTAGGAACCGGGCCGCACAGCAGGAGGTGAGCGGCAGGCAAGGGAACTAAACTTCATCTGTATTTGCAGCTGCTCCCCAGTGCCAGCATCACCGCCTCAGCTCCACCCCAGATCATCAGGCATTAGATTCTCACAGGAGTACCAGTCCCTGGTGCCAAAAAGGTTGGGGACCACTGCCCCAAGGCATTTGAAACCCCGCTTTCTGAGCTAATGCTATGACCATGGCGGGGAGGGGGAGGGGTGGTGCTTTAATACCCAACTGTTTCATTTTTATGCTATGGATATGATTTCTCATGAGGTTATAGATTTCTTTTAAATATATTCATTCCCTCACAAAATGGCATGCAAGCAAAAAGCATTGACTGTCAATTATCTTTTGTATATATTTTGGCCCCTGTATATTTGGGAAAATTTGGATCATTTGAGATTGAATGCACTGCCCTGTGCCCTGTAACTGTCCTTTCAGAACAATCACTGGCAGTATCATATGACAAACAGCAGGACTTCTGTTTCATTTTACCTGGAACACAATGCTCAATACATTCATCCATCTCTCTTCAATGCGTCATCCTAATAAGCCTCGATATTTTTAAGAAGGTCTATTCAGCTAATGCACTCAGAGTGTCTGTATCAGAGTGAAAAGGGAACACCCAAACTCCTAGTAGGCTCTCACTTCACAGCAAAGAATAAAGCTAGCTCTACATTCTGAAACCTTTTGTACTTACTGCCTTGTTAAAACTGAAGAGCAAAAATGGAACCAAATGAAAAAGAGGACTGGCCAGCAGCAGAGCAGGGCATTCTGATAAACAGATAAAGCACTATGCCCCCAGGCTTGGGCCAAGTTCCCAGGAAGAACCTGCCTCTCAGGCCTGTGGGCTGAGGGTTCCCCTCCAGGGTAGAGGATCTTGATTTACCATGGGCCTTCCACATCACCGACCATGAGAGCCTAAGTCCCAGTGTGGCCTGGGGCATTTAACTTGTTCCATTGCACAAATGGGAGTTCTAGATAAAGTAAAGCATGAACCAGGGGTTGCTATTAGTCACAGTGGACCTACTAGGAACAGGGCTGGGAAGGACAATCCCCATAGTGAGTGAAATAGCCAGGTGGGACCAGCTCTTATAGACGGCACCATTAAAAATAGTCTTTGCTAAGGTGCCGATTTCTATTTCCTTTTTATATATCACTAACGTTCTTTTGATTTCCTTACAACAAAATAGAAGCCAAAGAGAAGGGATAATAGTCTATGGACATGAAAAGGGAAAAGTTCTGTATGGCCAGTGGGTAAATTCAGGTTTTCTGGCTAGTTGTTCAAGTATTCAGATTGCCTTAGCAATAGAATTAGTTAGGGTAGTGGCGTCTCTGAATTCAAACAACCTCAGTGCTGATGTCACTGGCTCAGGAGATCTATGACCATTGGCGCAGGATGACCATTCAGATACCTCTTTGTGCCACACCTGCAGAGCCATGTCTGGGAAGATGTCACTCTGCACAACAGTAGTCTCCCACCTCTGGCTATCAAGAACCCAGAATGCCTGGGCCTCCTGCACCAACTGAACAGAAGCACAGACATGTGGGTCCAGCACTACTGCATTCTGAAGGATGGCTGCTTGTACTTCTATGCTAGCATTCGTTCCACCCAGGCCTCAGGTATGGACTCAACTTTCACATGAAATATTAGTCATTACGATAATAATGGTAATGATATCTTGGTTTTATGGAGCTGTTACCAAGTCTCACGCTTTCTGCTTTACCTAAATTAGTTCATTTATCCTCTAGAGAAGTACTATTATTATTCCCATTTTCCAAAGAAAACTGGCTAGAAAGTCTACATGACTTGACAAGATCACATGTAGTAAGCAATGAAGCTGAGCTCTGAACACGGCCAAGCAAACTCGAGAGCCTCTACCCTTTACCCCATGCTTTTACTGCCTGGAAAAGTGAAAAGTAAATTCTTTCATCCTTTTGGTCATTGATGACATTCAGAGCCAATGCCAATAGTTGTCTTGTGTAGTGACTCCACCCTTTTCTCATAGGATCCTTAATCTTAGGCAAGAGATTAACAAAAAACACATTAAGTAGACAAATTAAGTAAATTCCTAAAACTTACTTTCTTCATTTATAAAATGGAAACAGCTACCTATTTCACAGGATTATTATGAAAATCAAATGAGATAATTGCCAATATAGTGACTTAAGCTCTCTATAGAAAAAACTCTCTATACATAAAAATATATATGCATTTATTATTTATTTTTATGTATTTATTATATATTTATTAAATTAAAAGCTATGTATACAAAATGAGTATGTAAACAACATAATTTTTTTTTCAAGTTTAAATGGCAGTTTTATCTCCTCTTCTAAGAGGTTACAGTAAGGTAAGACATTCAAATTTTCTTTCTGGTCAAGTAGACTTATTGATAATTAAATTTATTGAGGTGACATTGGTTAATAAAATTATATAGGTTTCAAGTGCACAATTCTATAATACATCATCTGTATATTACATCACGTGTTCACCACCCAAAGTCAAATCTCCTTCTGTCACCATGTATTTGACCCCTTTTACTCTCTTCTATCTCCCTTCTCCCCCCTTTCCCTCTGGTAACCACTAAACTATTGTCCATGTCTATGAGTTTTTGTTTGTTTGTTTGTTGCTTTCAGTTTTATATCCCATATATGAATAAAATTATATGGTTCTTGACCTTTTCCTGTCTGACTTCATTTAGCATGATAATCTCAGGATCCATCCACGTTGTCACAAATGGCAGTATTTCATCTTTTCTTATGGCTGAATAACATTCCATTGTATATATTAAACAATATGTCTTAATAATAAAATAATTACCCTTGATTTCTACAAGAAAGATTATTTAACTTTCTTATAATTTTTGACAAAAGTAATTATTGGTGTTTCATGTGCAGTTGCACTTTTTCCTGATGAATAAATCCTTAAATAATTAGCAGTAGTGAACATTCTACAATCTCAGTCATTTAATTTCTTTTTCTTTTTTTTTTTTTTAAGAATTAATGCTTAGGTTTAATTAAGCTAGAAATACATGCCAAATGAGAAGTGAGTATCTTGTGACAACTTCCACCTTCTTGGAAAGGTACAAAAGAGGTACAAAGCAAGCATCACACTATGGTCCATTTCTCATCAGTTAGGATCAACAATACAATGATTATCTTCTACTTACTCGCCTTTCTATTTTGAGAGAGTTAAAACATGGCCCAAAATATCATTCAACTGCTAAAAGATAGACAGCATCTTTAAGCACTTACAGGGCAGGCTGTTCCTCTTCAATCCCAAATCCACAGCTTTAGGCACCTGGTGCCAGGGTGAGAATTAAGGTAAACAAAAACAAACCTCCAAAGCAGTCGCGGACTGGGACTTCTATTATAAAATATGATCGCGAAAGTCCGAGCCATTTTAATTACCAAATCAACGAGGTTCATTTTCAGGAGACTGTTCCATAGTTAGAAAGGAAATGTTTAGGATTAATTGCTCAGATTACTCCAAACTGAAATATTAACAAAGAGCTTCCACACCCCTGGGGCCAGAGACCACTGCTGACTCGAGATTAAAATAGCTAATGACTGCCGCTAGATGGCTTCCCTTAATCTGAAAGGTCAAAGGAGGCCTTACTTAAAAAGTCTTAGTTCCAGAGCTGAGAAACAGCTACTAACAAACAGCTACTAAAAATAGGAAGAGCAACTTGTATCGGGGAATCAGTAGGTAGAGAATATTTCAGGAACTAGTACAAGCAAAGACAGGGTCAGAAAAAAGTTCAAGAGGTGGGGTGTGCTAAGGAAATAGAATATGACCATATTTGAGTAGAATACCAGGTGCTTTAACACAAGTTGTGGAAGAGAAAGCCAGAAAGAAAGGTTTCAGAACAAAGTATAAGGCCCTAGAGAGCTCTAGAGGCAACAACAACAACAACAAAAATCTAAGATTCTGGAAAGATGTGTGAAATGGTAAGAGCTGAATATAAACAAACCCATTTTTTTCCTACTTGTTTATTTTTTTGTTGTTGGTATAACTTAGCTATGTGAGTTCAAATTCTGTCTTCACTGTTTAGTACCCAGGGGGCATGAACAAATTATTTAACCTTACTAAGGTAAGCATCAGTTTCCAAATTTGTAGGTGGTATAATAACCTATCTTATAGAATTGTTATTGTAATTAAATGAAACGATAAGTAAAAACAGTTAACAGAGGGGCCAGTACAAAAGCTGTACTCACTAAGTGATAACCCTGCTTTTGCTGATATTATTTTATCTCTAGTTGGCAATCCTATCTCTTCTAAAGGATTATGTGCTCAGAGATGTTTGTAATGTATGTTTAATGAATGAGTGAACAACCATATTACCTCAATAGGCCATTGTTCCCATGACGTGTGAGTAGCTTGTCATTACCTCATTTAATAATGGAGAAACATTAGTTTGAAAAGCCAATCCAAAGGTAAAACCAGAACTCAGACCACCAAACGCCTGAACTTTCTGCCATCTTACTCTGCAGCTGTAAGGAGCTATCTAATTTCTATCTGCTTTTTAATACACCTTTCTTGAAGATGTATTATTTGGTGGTTAATAAAAATATTTAATCCAAAGCTATCCATCCTTTCCCAGCCTTACATCTTGAATATTCTTACCTCCACAAGTCCTCAATTTCTAGCCCAAATTATCTCAAGTATGCATTAAAACAACATTTTCTTTACCAAAATTCCAACAGAAATTTTATATCTAGGCCATGTTCCATAATAGAGGTCTATGAATTTTGGTTTTACATGACTCTACTTTTCCTTGAATAAAAAATACCACTTGCCTGAGCATGCTACCCGCAGCTCCCACTGTCACCCTGACAGCTGCTGGGCCCCGCCATACAAGCTCTCCCAGGGTTAATTGGTGGCTAACCTTTCTTCAGCATTAAGGTGGCATGCAAGAGCTCTTCTAAAGTCCTTTACCCTCCCCTAGATTTGAATTTTAAATTGAGATTTATGTCTTTT
>NW_006436298.1:30173295-30177516 GCF_000325575.1 Pteropus alecto | reverse complement strand
CCTGCTCAACCTTCTTGTACATTTTAACTTTATCATGACCCGAGGCTCACTGCCAGTGATCTGGCACAGTGAAACTCAAGATAGGATCCAGGCATATCTGCATTTCCGATAGGAAATTCCTAAAATAAATATGCCCTTCACCATTGTCCACCAAGAATCACTGCCCTGGCAAGCCACATTTTTTTGGAAGACTGGATCATACTGCTCAAGTTTATTGGAATGGGAAAGTTAGCATGTATTATTGAATGCTTCCTATGTGTCCAGGACTTGGATAAGCACTTTATGTTCTTTATCGAAAACTAATATTTGCAAACTATCCAGTTTTTGCACCATTAAAAGTGAGGAACTAAGGCTTAGAAAAGTTAACTAACATCTGATGGTTACCCAGCTAGCAAGTGACAAGAGACAAAATGTGAGTAAATGCTATCTGAATCCTATGCCCAGACTCTTAGCCACAGTGCTATGTGAACTCCCTAACAGAAATCAGTTTTCCTAAAGTAGGACTCAGTCTATAATGCTGTGTGTCTGTTCTCTGCACTCTGGACGTCAGCACGCTGACTGCAATAATCAGGGGCCGCCGGGTCAAACTATTTATCACAAGAAGCATAGGAGTTGTGAGGACAGCAGAGAAATTTATTGAGAATGGCTAAACCCATGCTGTGCCATCAACACTCCAGGCACTAAAATACTGTTTAACTTAATCATTTTATATACATGGACTAGGAATTATTATTATATTCATAAAGATTTCACAGAGTCCTAATTCTCATTTTCCATTCTAAGTGATGCTAAGTGAATTAACTTTGTGCTGGTCTGATGTGTAATTCCTCCTTTACTTATATTGTCCAAGCTCTGCTTTGGTCTCACATATCACATCCTAGTCTTATTCTTTGTTCTCTGTCCCTATGAAGGTCATAACCTTGAAACAGGCCTTGATTATCATTTATAGAAGTATTTGCCAAAATGCAAGTTTTGACCCCCCTACTGAGTCATGCAATCAGTGTAGTAGGTTATGACCAGTATTTTAAAGTACAACTGAATAGAATTTAATTGAATAGAAAATAACATGGTACAACACAATGTTTCACAAAACTTTTGGTCTAATTATATGAAAACATATAGAGTTCTATATTACATCTTGGGATCACAGGCAAAAAAGTTGGAATAATACTAATGTACAAAAACGGTCTCTGTGTTTATGCCTGTTCAAATGGTCAGCTTTCCTGTTCAGAATCTTAGAGTACTTAAAAAAAGTTCTTTCCTTTCAGTAATCTTTGTATCATGCCTACCATATTAGTTGCTTTGTTATGAAGACCCAGGCTTCCGTGGTCACCACTTCATGGAGATGGTCTCCTGGCTTAGCATCTCCATTGCTTTACTGTTTTATTTTTATTTATTTTATTATTTATTTTATTCCATTGATTTATGTACTTCATGAGAGATTGGGAAGACCTCATTTGATATTTCTTATTTCTGAAAGTGTCTGTACTATTTGGGGCATGACTTATTTCTTGCTGAGACAATACTGAGGACAACAAAGAGAAGGCAGGGAAAAGGTAACAGTGGAAGGAGGAGAAAGAGCAAGACGTGGGAAACAACACGGCCCTGACTTTCCGTAAAAGCCACATTAGATGCTAATCCCACATTTTACTTTCAGTTGAATAAATATGCCTCTAATGTGTGTATTGTGGGAGTTGGAAAAATAGCCCTAGTCAGTTCCCTGAAGTCTTTCCTTACTATCAAGGAAAGTGCTAGTGCTTTAATAATATGTATTACTGGCTTGCTTATGCCGCCCAATATTAAAAAGGAACTGTGGTATTCCAGAAGCATTTTAGTCAAGTGCCTCTTCATAGAAAAACCCTTTGTCGCTCACCATACACTGATTTTTTTTTTTCTTTTTATCCCTCTCCAGCAAAAGCGGAAAGTAACAAATTGTGACTTTTAACTATTGTTCTTGAATAAATCACATCAAGGTCTGGGAGCATTCTCAAAAAGATATATTTCACATTATTGCAACAAATAGAACACTAATGCTTGCATAGTTCTTGTGAAAAATCTCTGTCCAAAACTTTGCCTGCTTGCTGTTTACTGCTGCTACCTAATAACACATAGAGACCAGCCCAGTGAGGTCTCCTCAAGTGAGGTAATGGAGTTATATTTGGATGTCTTTACTGCCAATCGTTTCTATCCCATAACTGATTAGAAAAGAGGTCAGAGAACCTTCTTGTTTATAGCAGACATGTTTTGGACAATACCTTCTATCCATTCTCAAATAGGGTATGGACAGGGGAGGGTATTCATATCTGTTCATATAAATGAGAAAAGGAAATCTCACAAGCAGAAAGATGTCAGGAACAAGTGCAGCAATATATAAATGCTGTGTACTATAGCTTGGAGCAGAAAATTAAGATAGCAAAATAACCCTCTGATCTATCTTTATGTACCCTACGGTCCTGAAACACCTAGCACATTGCTTATTACACTTCTTGTACATACCTCGAAAACATATGTCTATGCAAAAACTTATATACAAATATTCATATCAACATTATTCATAATAGACAGGAAAATTGAAGAAAGCCTGACTGTCAACTAATGAATGGCTAAATAAAATATGATATACCCATACAATGGAATACCATTCGACGATAAAAAGGAATGAAGTACTGACACACAATACAACATGGATGAACCTTGAAAACATCATGCTAAGTGAAAGAAGCCAGTCACAAAAGGCCACATATTGTGTAATTTCATTTATATTGTGTCTCAGGAAAAGTAAATCTATAACAATAGAAAGTAGATTTGGATTGCCTAAAGTCGGGATGGGGCAGCAGAAAGAGGGGCTGCTCGTGGGTATGGAGTTTCTTTTCGAGTTGATGAAAATGTTATAAAATCGGATTATGGTGATGGTTACACAGCTCCATAAATGAACTAAAAATCATTGATTGTTGACTTCAAATGGGTTGGTTTATAATGTATAAATTACATCTCAATAAAGTTGATATATATAGCTCAAAGAAAGAAGCCCCTCTCTGATTTTGGTAAACACCATTTTACTGGGGTCTACTTAAGGAAAAATGTCTAATTTTTTAAATTAATGCTTCCCGAGAAATTAGTTCTAAAACTGACTTTTTAAATGAAAAAATTTAAAGAATTTAATATTACATCTAAATCCCCATATACAATAAATAAGTTTTTCTCTAATTTTTAAAATCCAAAAGTTACTCATTTTGTTTAAAAAGAAAAATACATGAGTTCCTGACAATGTACACTGGTATCAAGTTAACCAAAAGGAAAACAAAAGTCAGCCATATTCAAAGAGACAGAATTTTCCCCTCACATCTCCTCACTAATACATGGGCATGAAATAGTTATTGTGTGCAATAGCAAAAATTCCAGTCGTGTCTTGGTGTTTTTGTTAGTACAGTGCACTAAAGTAGCTCCTAGGGGGAGGTGGGCCATGAGAACAAGAATTAGCAAGAGAAAAAGAGGTTTAAACATCTAATCATCACTGCTAATGATGTCACCTAAAGTCTCTGCATGAGATTAAGGTTACCTGAGAGCATCAAGACACCATAAGGTTTTTGATTTTCCAGCACCTTCTCCTAGAGAGTATCATCCCCCCAACCCCCAAATAATGGAAACAAAATTCAGGCCAAGCAATATATAACCACTAACATAGATTCAAAGGGCCATGGGGAAGAAATGATCTTTTAAAACCAGTCTTTTATTCTCATTTTAATTTAAGTTGGCTTCCTCACATCACCCTGTGGTTCGTATTTGAAATGTGCTTTGCAGGTGCACAAAGAAGGTGAGAATCTATGTTAGTTGTAGAAACTGCTGGCATTTTTTATTATTCTTCAGAAAAGATGCCTTAATGGTTCTGCCCAGTCAATATTAAATTTTCCTCTAATATGATATTGCAGGTGTCCTTCTTTGATACTGAAAAATTTACTGCAAATTGTGGCCTTGAGGTGAAGAAGCTAGCTTAGGCCCCCAGTAACCCAAAGCTAAATAATGAACACATAGTGAGAAGACTGAAAAAATGAAAACCAGGAAACCCAAATTTTATGACCAGTCTTGCCATTAATCATTAGTGACCTTAAATTCCATACTCTTTTGGAGCCTCAGTTTCTTCACCTGTAAAATGGGACAGCTGGACTACAGTTTCCTTCAGGTGCAAAATTTTTCTTGACCCCTTTCAGACTTTTTCTGCAT
>NW_006436298.1:30135242-30173260 GCF_000325575.1 Pteropus alecto | reverse complement strand
TCCTCTCTCTTTCTTTCTTTCACCTTCTGTAGGTGGCTTATATCTGCAAGGATATAGGGTAATCGAGCAGACCCTTAGTGGCAAGCAAGCAGTAATTGAACTTAAACCTCCATCTGAAGAATTTAAGACTTTCTATTTCTGTGCAGAAAATAAAACAGAAAACCAACGGTAAGTCAAAGTCTACATATTTCTTCTTCTTAATCTGTCCTGCCAAGAGTCTTGTTGCAAATTCTTATTTTTATTTTCCAACTTCAACTCCACATCTTCAATTAAATCTCTCCCTTTCTCTGCATAGTCTCCAAAGTTAATATTCCCCAAGACTTTTTTTTTTCTTTCAATAGATAGATGACTCTTCTAGAAGTATTTTTTTCAAATGGAAAAGGAGTTCATAATTTTTCCCAAGGTGATGGCTGACTCGGGCATTAACAACAACAAAAAATCTACTAATACTATAATCTGTAATATTATAATTTATTAATTCACAGATTTGCTGTTTCACCGCCTTTCTCACAACTCTTATTATATGTCTATCTGAATTTGGTCAGGTTTTTGGATTGTCATAAGCCATTAAAAGTCCTAAGATTTCTCCACCTAATTTGATATGATCAGTATCCAACCTGGCATATACAAATGGGCACTTGGTCCATAATGATTCTGGAAAAAAAAAGAGAGCAGGTACGTTAACAAAGACAAAACCATGAGGCAGAGGAAGTGTTCTCTGGTGCCAAGACCATCCTCCTACATCTCTCAAGTCTCCCTGTCCTACCTGCAATCCCCAAGTTAGCCAATGCCCTCCAACTGCTTGGAGACCATCCCTCACCTCATATGGACACTTTTCTCCCAACTGTTTGCATTAAAAAGATCTAATAAAGAAACTCACAGTAATTTATTAAAACAGAGGATATAATAAAAATTTCAGGGGCAATTGCAAGAACTAGGTACACTGTTTTAACCTAAAGAAATAAAACTCCAAAAGTAGAATTTCAGACTTTGTAGCAAGTTACCATTTGGGGAAGGGAAAAGAGATCTCTCAAGGTCTTCTCCCATTATGTAAACCCTGCCTATTCCAGCCATTCCTAAGGATGGGCTAGAGTGAGAGGATAATGAATATGGAATTGCTAGATATTTTGCCAAGATCTTTTTCCTTGGGTTTGTGCTATACGATCTGAGTGGCAGATTAAGATGATTTTCTTGAATGTGAAACTCCAAAGGGCATATTAGAAAAGGGGTCAATGAAATAGTGTGAACTCCTATCTGATAAAATCCACTGGATTCTGTAAGAGAAGAGGGTGAATAGTTGGATCTCACTTCCAAATCCATGAGTGGATATTATCAATAGGAAACACTATTGAGTCAGTACAGAAATATTTCAAAGGATAAGAGCAAGGGTTTCACAAAGTGTGGTTCATGGAACTCTGGTTTCACAAGATAGCTCACTCTCAAAAAATAATTACGTAAGTTTAGGAAATAATACAAATAATATTCTCCTCTCAGAGAATTAGAAAGCATATTAATTAACATTTCTGAGACATCCTGATGGAAAAAATCCTGGTTGACTCTCCATAACTCCCATTATCTAAGCTTATCTGACCCAAACCATTTTTTTAAAATAAGACATATTAACCACCCTTAAAATAAATGTCATATGGGCACATTTTATAAAACATCATCCAAGAAAATGAAAGGAAAGGAGAGGGGAAGATAGGAGAGTTAACTAGAGAGTTTGCTGTGGTTTTCAGAATTTAACAAAGAAATATTTTGCCCTAGTAGCAATATTTGTATGTGTGATCAACTAGACTTTAAATTTAAAGAGAAATACTAAAATACTAGGAATAGTTTTTTAAATCTTCTAGCTTTATTATTCACTATTTATAAACACTGTACCCTTCTTCTGATCCCGTTATTTACATTAACGTAATTTTACTTCATGGCTATAATTGCGTATTTCTCATTTGCTGTTTTACCTTTCTGTCCAATCCAAAACCTAAAGAGCACTGTTTATCTTATTAATTTCAAACTAAATACCCAAGAGAAACAATTAGAAAATGAATTAAAAGATTTTATAATATTTCATCTCCCTAGAATACAACAATTTTTTAATGACCTGTCCTGTGCTGTTATTTCTGCAGCTGGATTACAGCTCTGAAAATATCTATCAAAAAATGGCTTCCTTTGCATCAGGCTATTCAAGACTTCATGAATCGACCTCTAGAGGAGACCAGAATGTGAAAGAAACCCCAATCTTAAGAGAAAGGATCCACAAAATTATCACCAGCTAGTCATGGTAATAAACAAAAACATTTATCATTACGTAGCTTTTCAAATGAATGTTTCTCCAATATATTAAAACTTTGTGATGAGATTATAATTTTGTTTTTGAACCTAAGCACCAATATCAAATGTGACATTCAGATAATAAAACTTATGTCAACATCATTAATGCCCACTCCCCATGTTTTTCTCCCTTAGGCTACACGTTAGCTTCAAAATATAGTATATCCCATACACCCATCTTTTGAAAGCATAAATACAATAAAAGTTTATTTATTTTATTTTCTCTTTGATTGTCTTTGCTAATGTTCCACTCTGCTTCAACTGTAGTCTTCTTAGAATGTCTACAGGTCATGATATGGGAAGCTGATATTTGAGAAAATTAAGATCACAGAAATGAAATGGCTTAAATGATGAATATGCAATTCAGTTAAACAAAGTCCTCTCTGTTAGGTCTGAGTGCCTCCCAAAACTTTACAGATGAAAGAAAATAGTAACAATTATTATTATAAAATAAAATAAAGAAAGAATTAGACTAAATTTAGGGGAGAAGGCATAGGTCTTATTATTTACCTGAACAAAGGCATAAGTCTTATTATTACCTGAACATGTAGGATACTGCAAGGGGAAAAGACAAAATAAATAATGTCCTGCTCCTGATCCTGAAAGTAAAATTTAGAGAAACTGGAAAGTGGATTCTAAGCATTAGATTCATTTCTCAATGTAACAATCCCTATGTGTATGCAAGATGTCATGATGCATTCATTTGGAAGTCTCAGCCTTCACTAATAGGACACAGAACACAGATTTCAGGGAGTTCAACTATCAGATTCAAGAGCCATGGAGCAACTCACAATGAAAAAAAAAAATTGAAATCTAATCTTTTCATAAAATAATAGTATTTCAGGGCTTATGAGAACTTTACAGCTCAATTCCTTTTCTTCATGGCTGAGGCTCAGGGATGTCTCAGATCCCTTGCCTGTCGAAGATCACATAGGTTGTTAATGGCAAAACTAAAACTGAGTCTAGATCTTCATCTCTCCATCCACTGCTGTTTACACTCATCCTACAGTTCCTCATTGTGCTCAAGAATGTGGTGTATTTTCACAGAGATAAGGCGTCCATCCACTCCCAAAGTTATTGAATACTTTCTAGTTTTTGGCTGAGAACTGAAACACATCAATTCTAGCAATGAATCATGTTTATATTTCCACAATCTCATGAAAGGAATTCATGTTAATTCAAATTATATCTTTTTCCAGAGAATCTTAAATTTGAAAAAGATATTAAAATTCGGGTCATTTTTCCTATACTCTTCACCTCTGCCCTACCCCCAAAAGACTGTGAACTCTTTAAATAGATGGCTACAGTTTGCAGCTGTCGTTCACAGCAACTCAGATAAAAGAGGCTTGTGAGTGTATGAGCATGTGCTAATTAGTTCCCATATTAAGAGAAGCTGCCTAAATGAACTCATGCCCAAAATGACATGCTGTAATACTCTAACCAACTTAATACCATAATCAAAAATATCCAATTAACAATAACAGATAGCCCTCTGTTCTGAGAATGGTCTCTTTGTTCTCCCAGTATTTACCATGATAATGAGGTTTTTTCAGCAGAGGCGTCATCAGTAATGTCCATGTCAGAAACCTGGGGCTCATACATCCGCTCCCCAGCAACGCGCTTCGCCTTGCTGGAGCCCCGCCGTGGAATGCACAGACTGCGCAGCCAGCTAGTGACCACAGCCAACGGTAACACTGGCACAGAGTTTTCTCCTGAAGGAGAAAAGACAAAAAAGACTCCTTCGGTAAAATGTGAATACAATTTTCCCTGAATTAATAACCATTCATAGAACTTGCTTGCGAGTGAAAAGCCTCAGCATTCAAAGTTCGGAGTCACTCCTCAAAAACTAGCGTTGTTAGTTCTGGAAGGCTCTAGAGCTCTAAATGATCCTGGGCGTTATGCAGAAACTTTTGTGTGAGCATTTTCATATAGAGAGGATTCTAAGCTTTTATATGGTTTTCAAGGGATATGTGACCCAAAAAGAACTATCTAGTTCTAAGATTGAGAACATTTCCCTGGTTCCACAAGGTTTCCATCTCCAATAGATACAACAGGGAGGGGAAAGTGCAGGCCAGCCTTCTACATTTGACTATCTAACTACACATTTTAGGGCTAGCCTACCTTTTGGCAAATCAAATAGAGTTCCCCATGAGCCCAAAGGTCAGTTAGTCAATAAATATTCACTGAGCGCCTACTGTGGGCCAATCACTGGCTGCCACAGCCCACCACCATTAAGGAGGGGCAGAAAAAAAAATTATTCAAAGCATGCACTCTGCAGCCAGAGGGCCTGAGTTCAAATTCTAGCCCTCTCACTTCCTGGTTGTGACCTTGGGCAGCTAACTTTAACTCTCTCTCTTTAATTTCCTCACTTATAAATGGGGATCCTTATAGTATCTGTCACATGTGTTTATGAACATTACATGGTGATGTATGAAAAGCACTGAAACAGGGAGCAGCCCCAGTGAATTCTCAATATCATTAGCAATATCTTTAGCAAGGATTGTCAGCTGGTTATATACAGACCTCATATCTCTGTGGACAGCTTCAGAAGGAATACATCTCATCTCCTTCACCTCGCTACCCGCAGGTGGGGAGGATGGAGGAGAGTTCCATCAGTTTCCATCTTAAGTGGACTTAATGGGGAAGGCCAAGTAGAGTTTCATGTTCTCTGGGTCATATGCAACATTCTATTGCCTACTTAGAACCCCAAAGATTGTGAAAATTCTGCTATCCCAACTTCTTGATTAATTTGGAAGATTTTCCATCAGCATTCCTAGAAACCCTAAACCAAGCCTTGGTTGTTCTCAGAAGGTCCCTGCAGGGCTTAAGTGATGCTGGTTTAACTCCAATTCTTGTTCTGCCTCATCTGTTGATTTAATGTGCACACTGTAAGGAAAACCCCTAGACTGTTCTGTACTTGAGAATTATATTTAGTGAAGATAAATTAATAAAAATCAAAACATAGCAATTTGTTCCCATAAAAGGAGAACATTAGAAGTAATCAGTCTATTTTCTTATTTGCCTCATCCACTAAGCCTGAGAAAATGATCTCAATCATCCCTTGCCTCCAAATCACCTCTCATGCTTCTTCTTGGGTTTTGAACAATCTCCCTCAAATTGAGAAAAAAATACTTTCTCTACAGAGGTTCGGCTAACACAGTAGAATCCTGTTTTTCATTCTAGTCCACCCAACAATCTAGTGTAAAACCCATTTCAAAGCATGTCCATAGCAAGTGTAAAAGCTAGTGAAACAATAAAGCTTTTTTTTTTAAAGTAATCACTTTCTAAGAATAACTTACATGTTATATACATAATATTTATACATGTATATTTTTGCTTTAAAAATATTCCTACGTATTTTTCTAAATCTCTCTTTTTAGAATGGAATCCATTCTTGAGCAAAGAATTTTCATTTCAGTGACTCTTCACAGGCTATGAATACCCAGGATGTATAAACAAGGTTCTGAATATACTAGTGGATTATTTGATCAGTCTTTTGGAGGAGAATAGGAAGGCTCTCACATCTGTAATTACTGGTTTGATGATTTCAGGGAGCTAAGAATATGTCTGTATTACTTACTATATTCCCTGAAGCTAGCACAATGACTAGCATATATTAAGCATTTGATATTCATATAGTAAAATTTATGGAAACAAATTGCTATGTTTTGATCTTTATATATTTATCTTTAAGAAATGTAATCCCCAAGTACAGAACAGTCCAGGGATTTTCCTTACAGTATGCACATTAAATCAACAGATGAGGTAGAACAAGAACTGGAATTAAACCAGCACTACTTAGGACCTTTTGAGAGCAACTGAGGCTTAGTTTAGGGCTTCCAGAAATGCTGATAGAAAATCTTCAAAGTTGATCAAGAAGTTGGAATGTATACTACATATTCATATAGTATAATAAGTAAATGAATCCTAGTTATTTATCTGATCACATATGAAAATTAAATCTGCTAATTTTGAGTTCAGATTCTGAGTTGCACTATGATTTTAAGAATTGCAAATTATAGAAACATTTTGGAGAGAACATAAATATAAAAGTATTTTAATTTTGAAGAAATTGTGGCATCTTATGGAATCTAAAGGCAAGAATGTCCCTCTGAGGCAGCCTCAGTGGGGATAGAAGACCGAAAGGAAATCCAATATGTCTTCTCTCTCTCCTCTACTGCTTGTTGTCCATCCGCTTCATTCTTTCTCCCTGTAAGTTGACTTTATTTGACATAGAGAATGAATGCATGAATTATGAGTCAAAATCCCAATGACAGTCATAGCCTCTTATTAGCATCCATACTTGAAGATTGCCTAACCTGCCAATTCATAAAGTCGATGGCCAGAGGAGCAGGTAGTACTGCCTTCGTAACAATCATGTCTAGAGTAAACATGTTAATGTGAGTTACTTCGCATATCACCAATAACAGCAAGGGCCTATACAGCAACACTTAAAGGAGGACCAAACAGCAGGCAGCTGCTATTCAAGCTGAGCTTCTATCATTTACCTTCAAAGAGTCTGAGTGATTAGGGTGACCACATAATTTAGCTTCCATATTGGGACATTTCGAGAGAAAACACAATAATAATTATAGAGAGACAACAGATATAAGCAGGCAATGTCTCAGGCAAAGTGAGACATATGTCATCTTATGAATAATGTACAAACTGATATTCTCTGCTTCCTCATCCACATGAAAGAACATGATTTTAGCTGACAGCTTCAAGTACATATGTTCTCAGGTCCAGTTTCCTGTGAGGAGGTAATTTCTCTTTTCCAATACCAATTCCAACAGATTGAAAGAGACTAATTACTCATGACCAAGAGGGTGGGTTTACATTATAAGAAAATAGGTACTAGGGGCTCTGTAGCCCTAACTCTGTGTTTGTTTGGAATACAGTAGAGGGACAAAGGGTTGGATTTCCAGAAAAATGGAGTATTTGGGAAGCCAATGGTTGAGATTTTATCCTACTTAAGTAAGGTTAATGGTGTGGAGGAGACCTAGAAGTCAAAGAATTCCCATCAAAATGACTATATGACTTAATGAGATAGCCTGCCACAGTTCCATGGATGTTTGCAGAAGACATGAGATGCCTGTGTCTGAGACAAAGGACTTTGCTACTCATAGTCAAAATAGCCACTGCCCACCACTGTTGTGTAACCTGACAATAGTTCTAGCTCTGTCGCCAACTAGCTGTAATGCCTGCAAAAATATCATTTGGCTTTTCAGATATTTAGACTCCTCACCTTTATTTTTGTGCTATGCAGATCCAGCCCTAAAGAAGATTTCAAAACTAATTTGCTTAAGCAACAGTTCTTGAGAAATGATTGTTTTTCCTGAGCTCATGAGAATAGTGGGATCAATTACCCTATACTTTTAAAAGGTTTCTATGTTATACAATAAATTATTTAAGCTGCTACTGTATTAGCAGTTCCTAGTCATTTGATATAATGAGGAAGGTTTAGTAATCTGTAATAAAAATTGTAAATATAAAACAAGAGACCTCCTTTTAGTGGACATTGTTCAAATAACACTGGATTCAAACTTAACCTTTTATAGAGCTCTACTATTGTGCTGATTTAGCAGTAAAGCAATGAAGTGTTATGTTGTTAATGTGAGTTTCAAACAGGAACTCTCTTGGGTGAATGCCATTGAACTACACCAAATCCCTCTCTTCAGACAACTTTCCATCTGATTATACATATTTGTCCTTTATGCTTCATCAGTTTCTCAACTTGTAGATATAAATAAAATGTTTTGCTCAGTGAGTCTGTTCAATTGTCACTGTAATTATGACTTTATTTTTAAAGGATCTATGCTATACTTTTTTATGCTGTAAGATAAATTAGAATTTTGTTTTGGAGAATTTTACTCTATTCTTTGCAGCAGCATAAAGTAATATGATCCAATAGCTTTGTTCTACGTTCATACGGACTTTTTATTCTAGCTTCTCTCACATTCCTCTGGAGTGTTAATTACCTGTGAAATTTGATACTAATTGGAACAATAAAGTTATATATAGCCATAGTTCTCTCACCATTATTGTATTTGCTGTGAATTAGTTAATTATAGATTTCCACGAAAATATACCAATGATGATATTTTCAGGGTTTTTTTTTTTCTTATTCTCATGAGAACATTTTCCTAACATTTTGAAAAGAATTTGTGTGTGTGTATCATCCTTTTAAAAAAAATCTTAATTAGGAATTCCTACTCCTGAAGCATACAGACATTTTTTTATTCCATGACAGGATTTTAATTGAACAAAATATTCCTTGAAATGCAATAGCAATAACGGAGGTTCCCTTTCCACTACAGTACTTAAAAAGAGAGAAGTATCATTAGAAACTGAAGATTCCTCTTTTCTCCTACAGCTGTGGTGTTTTTACTTTAGGAACTGCTAATACAGTAGCAGCTTAAAAGAGTGTATACATCAGTTTAGCTAAAGAAGTTATAGGTGCTAATCAGTGTATTCATTCCTAGAGAGGTAAAACTTTCAACCTTTTATTGAGAATGAACAAACATACCATGTCAAATAAGATCACTGCTCACCCATATCCTGCTACAAAGTCCAAATACTTCAAAAACCAAGTGCTTACCTGAAAAACTTACATGAAATTTTTTCTCATGAATATTGGTAAAATTAGTAATAGGTCTTCAACCAACTGATAAATACTCAATCTACCAGGTGACCACAGCATCCATATATGTAGTCAAAAGATAAAATTAGCTTTTAAAATGTATCTAAATTTTTAGCTTCTGTGATCATTCATTCATTCATTCACTCTCAATACATGTCAGGTACATGGAGAACAGTTGCCTAGTGCACAAGGCCTCTGTCCTCATTGTGGAGCTGAATGTCTAGTGGAGGACTCTAGCAGTAAACTAGCAATACAATAAATCAATGAATCAAATAAGTAGAAAGGATGATGAGTGCAAGGAAGAAAATAGCTTATTCTGAGAGAGAATAAAAATGATAAGTTTAGTCAGATAGGATGCGAAGGAAAGTCTCTATTAAACTGAGACCCCAAAGATGAGAGGAAGCCTCTTTGAGAATAGCTGGATTTCTGTTGGAGCAAAGAAAACAAGTGAATACTCAGAAAATAGGCTGCAGATGCAAAAGAGTTTGCCAATCATGGAGCAGTAACTCTGGGGGTATCAGAGGCCAAGGGAGATTGAAGCAGATTGGCAAATATACTGAGCTCTTCAATAAGAGGTGATAATGGATACCTGAGGGGCTTGGGCTTCATACCATCACTGAGGTGAACTGCAAAGGGAGGCATGATCAAATTAATTATATAATAAAGTCTTAGTTAAAAGTAAGCATTGTTTTATCATTGAGGTCTCAAATATTTTGCTGGGCAAGGTGGCAACCTAAACCAACTATTAAGGTATCACCGCTCAAATTTGTGATGACAAAAACTTTTCATCATTATTTTCAGTGAGAGTAGAATTGAGTGTTAATGGTTCTGGTTCCCTACTGCTTCTGGAACTTCTACCACTGATAAATACACTGTCATAGAATAGTTTTAGAATAACAAAGTGTTGTGTGCTAAATCATTTTCTTTACCTTGAAACTATTTGGTTCAGTGGGTTACTTGCAATGTTAATGAGTCTTTTAGTGGATTAAATACCTTCATGACTGAGTTAGATTGGTTCTCTTCCAATGCCTCAAGCTGCACCCTTAAAACTGACAGTTTTCTCAAAAGACCATGTTTTTTGTTGTTTTTAAGAATTCTCTGCCATTATAAAAATAACTCAAAGCACAAGTCCTAAAATTATAGGTCAATTGTGTCATATGCAAAGGATATTCAGTGTATTCTTTTGTCATGTGGTAAACATGCTTTGTACTGAAGTAGAGATATAAAAAAGGAAAGTGACTTGCTATGATTATAAAGAAAAAACTATGATTTAAAAAAAAAGAGAGAGAGAAATGAATACCCAGCTGTGACAGAAAAGAGTGAGGAGACTTCAATTATCCAAATGGTAAACCCTACTATGTGATCACTAACATGACCCAGAAAGACTTGCCTGACAATTTACAGGTGAATGTGCTGGAATGGGAGGAAAAAAATTCAAGGCAACCAATTTATTGGAAGTTTTCATCCTTCTTTAAAAAAAAAAAAAAAGTGGAGTGGGCTTTTTAATTTTCATTTTCAAGGTAAAGAAACTTCTGTTGGAAGTTGAAAAATCTAGTTGTCTGAAGGTTACCTGAGAATAATGGAATTAGAGATACCAGCTCCTATATAATATAGAAGTGGTAGTCTGAGAGACAGATTTACTTAGAGAACCCACTAGCATAGCAAGAAACTCCAGTAAAATGTAAAAAAAGTAGAAAAAAAAGAGAAAAGATGGTGACCTCCAGAAAAATGTACTAGGTTTCCTTTTATTCTCTCCTACAGAACTCAAGTCAGTTCACTGACAGAACCATAGGCTGAACCTTGGCAAACTGAGAGCTCAGTAATAAGATCATTAGTTCTTAATGTGTCTAAAGGAGAAGATGAATTCCCAAAGCCATAATGACTTGGTCACTTGAAGCAGTTCTGCTATGGGAATGGCTATATGACTTCATATGACATGGTATCCAAATGTTAATTTTTCCCCATATCCAAAGGCCATTGAATGACCATTTCATTAAAAGCTTTCCATAATGATACCAAGAAGTGAGAGCAAGAAAACACTCTGAATTTTGGGTAGAATAGATTTCACTGGCCCCAGTGACAAACTTGTTTGTACTTGCCTAGGGCATGAGTGACAAGAGATATTCCAAGTTCAGGCAGCATAACTGAATAATGTGATAAGCAGTAAAAGTCTAATTCTAGAGAGCATTGATTTTTGGCTCCATGAAGAAGGAGCAAAAGATCAAGAGTTACGACTTTGGCTAGGAAGAAAGAGCAAATCCAGGCCTTCTGCATCAAGGACCTAAAAATTCACCATTTCACTACTACGAGAGTAATGAGGGAAAAGATTCATTCCTTGTTACAGTTTCCATGTCAAAATCCAATCCAACTGAAGATGTCTCTGAAAGGAATAAGGTCCCCAGGTGGTTGATACTAAGGAGTGTAGGCTAAATTAAATCAGTCACAAAGTTATCCTTAGCCAGAACATTTCAGCCATACCTGATTAAAGAGGCTGAAAATACGTAGGGCAGAGCAGAAGGCATGGTGGTACCAACCAGCTTCCTGCTACGTGTCCACATCACTGAAAGTGTTGTAGAAAAATCAGACTGGTGAGAAACCAAGTACCACTCAGAGAGTCAGAGAACTCAGGTTTATTATGCCAGCAGTCTCAAAAGAGCTAGTGCTCTGAAGATCTGGGCCCCGAGATTAGGGATAATCTTGCTTTTATAGGGCTTAACAAGCAAAGGCAATACATCTGTTATCTAGACAGAACAAGCAAAGGGGAGGGTGAGTCTGCAGTTGATCTCAAGGTCACCCTGCTCTTCAGCCTAGCTGATTACAAGGTTAGCCATTTGAGTAGAAAATTCCTTTTCAAAAGAAGTAAGGTTAATGAATTAATTCCCTTCCATGGACCTCTGAGTTACAGTGATACAAAACGTTGAGTACCTAAAGACACAAGACTATCACATTCTAAACCAAAGTAAGCAGTTCTCTAAATATAGCAGCTCTGTTCAATAGATAGCCTCTAGCCACAGGTGGCTATTGAACACTTGAAACGTGGCTACTGATGTGTTGCTAGTGTAAAATATACTAGATTTAGAAGACTTAGTACCAAAAATATAAAATATTTCATTAATAATTCCATATATTTCTACATGTTAAAATGATCATTTATTGAAGATATTAGGTTAAATAAAATATATTGTTAAAATAATTTTACCTGTTCCTTCTTAGTTTTTTAATATAGTTACTAGAAAATTATATATGTGACTCACGATATATTTCTATTGGACAGTACAGAGCTACAGCCTTCATATGGTACTGATGAAAAAAAAGAAAAGAACGGCAATGGAGACATGGGTTTCCTCTACTAGGGAGTCTGGGCTGGAGACTGAGCCCTAACACACAGTCTTTTGTATCACTAAGAAGCTGAGATGCAGAAGGCTTTACTTTTCCAGAAACTAGATCTGTGATTCTACAAAAATTAAATAAGAGAGCTATGAAATAAACTGTCCATACAGGAAACGACTAGGACTTTTAAAAGAACAAGAGAAAAGGGGCTCAAAGAATCATGGGAATAGAGCTCATTCGGATAGATGTACTAAAATAATCAGTGGAAGGACTGTGCGAGTCGTAGAAACTAAAGTGAGACATACTCCAAGATGCATTTGTAACCTTGCTCTAGGCACACGTCCATATAAACCAGTTCCAACAGTGAGCTTCCTGCTGTGACACAGTGAGGAAGAGCTTGCTCTACATCTATTCCAATGCTCTTCTTGTATTCCTTCCTATACTACAGAGCTAGAAAGCTGAAGAGTACATCCCCCAGATTCCATAACAGCTTCGGTTACTGTGATGATTTTGGAGTCATTCCTAGAAACTCAATCTACTATCTGTCTCTTCAACAATAAAATGTACACAAAAAGGGCACCTATTTTATAGGCTCTTTGTGAGGAGTGAGGAACTAATGCATAAAAAAGGATTAGCACAATGATTGACAGCTAGAAAACAATAATTGCTAAGCTATTGTTAGAATTTTAATGTTAGTTTTTAGGTTTGAATTCAGAGTTGATCATGAAGGAGCTTTGCACAGCAAGTGAGATTCTGGCCAGAGGTTAGATTGTTTTCCTCTCATGAAGAACCAAGAAAATTCCCTTAATCTGGAGTCACATGTCAAAGAGAATTTGGAGAAGCATCTTCTTCCATAAATTCTTCAGAGATGATAATAACTCTCTCAAGCAAGTAAGAGTAAGAGATCTGGACTCAGGAACTTGCCACATAGCAATATTTCAGGAAATTAATTACCTGGGACTGTTCACAGAAAAGTGTGCAGCTGTAGGGGCCATAAGTAGAATATCTTTCAAAATAACGCAAAAAGCAAAATAAACAAAAAATTCTTTGCTGTTTAGCTTTCCTACTAATGGAGAATGTTAAATGAAGGTTAAAATAATTTATTTTCTAAGACTTAATTGCTGACTTCATTTCCAGAGGGCACATTAATTAATTTTTTAAATGGTTATCGAGCCTCCCATGTTCCAGGCACTGGGCCAGGCAATGGGGATAAAAAGTCAGAAAGCAAATCAGTGACCTGTAGTTGCAATGGTGAGAGTTGATAGGAGCAAAAATGAGACAGGAATGGAGTTTTAGTGGAAAATAATCAATCTTGAGGGACAGTTCTCAGGAAGAGTAAGATTCAATGGCATAATATTCCCCATAAATTTTTATTCTTTCATTTATACTTTACATCAGCCTTCTTCCATATTCCCCTTTGTCCCAAAGGGGACTAACAACCAATCTAGAAGCAATGCTATGAGCTGCTTAGCAAAAGCTAGGGGAGCAACTTTAATTTTCTTAAAAAAAGGCTCAAATATACAAAAAATTTACAAGTATTGTACAAATAAATTTATTCCTGAATCATTTGAGAATTAGTTGTTGACATGATATACCATTACACTCAAACATGTTCATGTGCATTTCCTACAAACAAGGACATTCTGCTACATAAACACAATGCAAACATCAAAATCAAGAAGTTAACACTGATACACTGCCACCAACTCATCCTCAGACGCCATTTGAGTTTCGCTAATTGTTCCAATAATCTCCATTAATGGGATCCACTTCAGGATCATGTGTTACATTTAGTTGTCATATATCTTTAGTCTCCTATCTGTAACAGTTCCTTGACTTTCATGAAGTGAGCACCTTTGAGGATTATAGGTAATTTATTCTGTAGCATTCTCCTCAATTTTGGTTACTCTGACATTTTGTCATGATTAGATTAAAATATCACAAATGTAAAGTTGTATTCTATTGCAGCTTATCAAATAGCAAACAATCTCTATTTGCACCATTACTACTAATGTTCACTTTAATCACTTGATCAAGGTTGGTATCTGACAAATTTCTCCACTGCAACCTTATTCTTTATCCCTTATAATTAATAACTAGTTTGTGGAGAGATACTTTTAACCTATGTAAACGTCCTTTCCCTCACAAAATTTTTAATTTGTTCACTTATTCACTTATATCAGTAAGGTCTCATGTTTTCTGATTTTATTCAATGATTTATAATCCATTATTCTTATTATTTATTTTGATGTTCAAGTTGTCTCAGATTTGGTCATTGGTAGTTCCTTCAAATGACTGCATATGATTGATATTGTCCACGGCATTCTTAGAGCACTTTTTTACTTTCTGATGCAAAACGATGTTCCAGATTCATTTTACTTTCTCTTTCCCAGCCTGGAATCAGCCATTTCTCCAAAGAGATTTGGATTCCTTTTGGTTGAAAGTAAGAGTATTGTCAGCTGTCAGCCACTTAAGAGAGTGCCTTAACTACTGATTGCCACCTTGCCCAAGGTCACACCTAAACCTGGGCAGCCCAACTAATGCAGGTGTGAAAGTCTGTCTTAGAGTATGACTCCTAGAAAACCCAAACTGCAGCCGAAGCACAGATCTAGTCACTAATTGTGTTCATCGATACTTGGGATGTTGCTGCTCCCAGGCCCTCTCAGTGGGCAGAGAGGTATTTTGTGTGTGTGTGTGTGTGTATGTGTGTGTGTGTGTACAGAAACACATTTATAAGTATATTTTATCTGTGGTAGGCCTAAATATGGCCTTACCGCCAATAGATATCCATATCTTAATTCTGGAATCTGTGAATGCTACCTTATACAGTTTGTTGTTGTTGTTGTTGTTGTTTAAGGAGGGGAGCCTTTGTAGAAGTAATTAAGTTAAAAATAGTGAGATGTGAAAGTTATCATGGATTATCCAGGTGGGCTCAATGTAATTCAAGGGTTAAGAGAAAGGCAAGAGCATCAGAATCAGAGAATGAGATATGACAATGGAAGCAGATACCAGGGTAATGCAGGGCTGTGAGCCAAGGAATCCTGGCAGCTTCTAAAAGCTGGAAAGAGCAAGAAATGGATTTTCCCCTATAGCTTCCAGAAGAAATGTAGCTCGGCCGACAATTTAATTTCAGCTCAGTGAAACTGATTTTGGAATTCTGGCTTCCAGATCTGTGAGGAAATTAATTTCCGTTGTTTTAAGCTATCGAGTTTTTGGTAATTTGTTACAGCAGCCTTAGGAAACTAATCCAATATTCAGCACCACATAGAAGCCTTCTTCACCCATCTCAGATCTGATATCACATATTACCCTCCTTACCCTGCTGCACTCCAACATCCCGTGAGGAAAAGCCCACCTGAGAATGACCTTCTCGTCCTGCTCAGACTCAGAGACTTCATGCCAGGCCACACTCTGTCTGGATGGCCTCCTCGTCCCACCAAGGTTCCAGCTCCCCATGCCCCATACTAGGCTGCCTTTTTGTGCAGATGAAATGTATCGCATGGCATTGCTTTGTGGCTGTCTTTGCCTCACTTCCCTGAGTTAATCTGTTTTTAGAGGATTCAGGCTAAGACAGAATTATATATATATATGTATGTGTGTGTGTGTATACACACACACACACACACACACACACACACACATACAGACACACACATACATACATATACATATATATGTATATATATTCATATTCAAAGAAGTGGCTGCTTTGGGGAGTGGGACTACAGTATAAGGAGAGTGAGACAGATTATTAATTTTCTTTATAAGCCTTACTGATTTTAAAAACTATCTCCATGTATTACTTTCAAAAATTAATTTAAAAATAAAATATATGACTACCATTACATGCATTTAAAATTGCTTACATACTTTTCATAAAATTTCCCCATAGATTAGAGAAACAAGCTCACAATTATTTTAGTAGCATTATAATAATGTTATGACTTATAATACACACTGTATAGATTCAGAAAAAAAATCCCTTTATGAAAAGTGAAGGAAGATGTTGCCTTAAGATCAATACCTCCTTGTCTCCTGTTTTAAGTGCTATGTTCTTGAAATGGCAGCTTCATGGCAGAATAGCAGTAAGTCAATTTATGGACTCATCTTAATGAATTATAGAGGAAAGAGAAGCAGCTAAAAAAAGAAATTATTTTATTTTTACATTGACTGTCTTTTGAAAAATTAAACTGAGGGTGGAATTAATGATTTAATTAAACCACTTAATGTTTTATTAAAGTCGATATGGTCAAGCATTCCTGTCCAACCACCAGCCTATCAATAAAACCTCATATTTGTTTTTGCCAAAGAATTCATATTTATTATTAGATGTGCCTGCATTACAGAGCCTCTAATTGTTTTCAGGAAATCATATATGCCCTTATATTACAAAACCTTTCCATTAGGGAATCACAAAATTCTACTTAAAACAAATCAGGTCAGGTTCTGAAGGTATGATTTATTCAACTTGGTTACTACTCGCCATGAGGAGCTCTATTTCTTCTCTATTCAGCAGAATATCTGCTCGACTTTTACAGCAAAGGAGGATCTCAAGGTCACCAGTGCAAAACTCACTTAAGGCTAATATATTCAGTAGGAAGCACTGAAGTACCAAAGATAATTTTCTTCCTAGAACCTGTTAGTTCTTCCTCTTTCTTTGGAGTATGTCCTTTCTCATCCCAAACTCCCCCATTTCTCTATCCAATATAAATTACTGAAAGTAAATGGCCAGTTATAGGAAGAGGAAAGTGGGTAAGGAGAGACCTCCAAGATAATTTACAAATGTGAGCCAGTCTATTTTGATTTGAAGCACTGAGATTAGATGGGAACAGTCCTGGCAGAGAGAGGATGAGCAAGGAAATGCAAATCCAAAGGAGAAAAAGTGACCCAACCTGTATGCAATCCCTGCTATTCTAACTTTCCTCTTATGTGGCTTCACTCATATACCTTCACTTAAAAGACCAAGGACAGTTAGACCAATAATCAGTTACAGCAGCCATGTCTTCATGCCCACACCAGTCCTATTAATATCTTTGCTTTGGTCTATATATTGTTCAAGTGTAACTTTCCAGACAAAAGCTGCCTTTTAACCAGAAAGGAGTATCTGTCCCTGTAATGCTAACCTCTATGATCACAGATCAAAGCCTCTGTGTGGACGGGTCATGTTCCTATACTCTCTTCCTTAGTCCTTCACTTAACAGAAAACACAGACACATGGAAGAATGTTTTAATCAAATTTCTGACACATATACTTCAGGTCAACCTGATATTACAAACTCGTTTTCTCCACATATGGCCTAATGGATTTTTATGATAGTTATTTGGCACGAATTTAAAAAAATCTAAATTCACAGGTTTCACATTATTTGTTTTAAAAAGAGGTTGACCAACTGGCTTGACTGATTAACGTAATTGATTTGCTTTGCGATATATACATATTTTTTGTTTTTGTTTTTTGACTGTCCCATATTACTTTCTTTGCTTATATTCTCTCCACTTTGTCTTCTCCTACACCATTTGTCCTTTAGGTGTTTTTTTTTGGTTGTTTGTTTGTTTTTCACCTTAATCTTCTCTCCCAAGTGTTTCAATGTCCTTATTCTTGCCCTGATTATGGAATATGAAATATAGATTGGATTCTTTTTCTCATTCTTTTCTTTGACTATTTGCTTCTAAAAAATATCTGTTAGGAAAATAGGAGATCAGTGTTAATACTGGCACTTAAATACACTAAAGAGGCATATTTGTATTCAATAAATAATCTTTTTCCCTAAAACAGAAAAAATAATAACTATATTCTTACCATCTATCCCCAGAGTTAATAACTTTAATATTGAATTAATTGCTCCAGTAGTTTTTTCTGTGTGGATAATTTTAAATAAAACTGCACAAGCAATTTATGCTTGCATTATCTTAAGAAAAGAAAGAAGGAAGGGAGGGAGGGAAAAGAAGGGAAAGATTAAAGTTCTCTTTGACAACCACCAACCTCATTTTTCATCTCTTTATTCTCTGCCCCACAGGCAACTCCTCCACACCAGGCAACCAGTAAAAGAATATACATAATTTTTTCAAATTTTTCATACTTACATATGTATCCAGAAATAACACACTGTACATATCCTTCTGCCACTTGCTTTTTTACTCAACTTTAAGTTTTTGAGCTCTATTCCCAATGATTTATATAGATCTAGGGCACTGTCATTCATATCTTCATCAAAAGTCCCCTCGCCACTTGCTAAAAAAGTAGCACTATTTGCTAAGTATATAGGGACAAGTTCACTCCCATGTATCCACATGAAGTGCCCTCATAAATATATTCACCATCACTGAAAAATGGAGGTTACTTTCAAAAATTCATAGAAGGACAACATTACAGTAAAGTCCTGATTTAAAACAATAAAAAGCTTTCCTTTGGAAATTTTAAATAATTTTAAACTTGAAAAAAATTTCTCCAGCTGGCTAAATTCAGGCACTATGAAAGTTCAATCCAAGAATACTCCTTGGCTTTGAATCCATTGCCTTTCTTGTGGTTGGAAATCAGATACATTTCTTTCCCAAAAGCTCTTGCCAATGTGCACTTTCTTGTAAAAGAGTTAAATAAATGTCAATAGGCAAGCCAGCTTCCTTAATATTTCCTTCACTCAGATGATCTATTTTGGTTGAAATTTTGCACATAGAGATGCACTCACTCTTCTTGACACATTTCCAGAAAATATGCAAATAAGGCTGATATTCTTCTAAAGTCGTTTGCTCCACTGATATTCAATGTGTAAAATTCCTTTTCCCCATTGCCCTGAAACCTCACTATCTCTTTATCCTGATGCTCTCAGAAAAGACAAAATGTTTCTAAGAAGTCCTTTTCTTTTATCTCTTGCCCTTATCCTACTAGTGATTGCTTTAGGAACTGTTGTCAGATAGGATATACATAGTTCTTCATTTGCTTCGTTCCTTTAAATTCTCCTTCTGGACCCCAATAGTCCTTAACCTTTAGAATTTTGATGAAAGCTTGCAGAAAGACACATATATGCACAGAGACTACAACATTGTGCATATGTTTATCCGAAGGATGGGTAGCTCTCAATACGCACCTGGACCCCTAGTTCAGGTTCCTGAATTATACCCACCCTTTACCAAACAATAGTTCCCATTCTGCTGCTGTTTCTGGGCTCTCTCACCTGGCATACCCAGCTATGTCTCTCCTCTCTTTGCTCCCACTTTCCCAAACTCTTGCAGTCTCAGTCACAAAACAAGCTATTTCTGCCCATGAATACAGGCAAGTTTGCTTGGTGGTATCATTTTAGGAACCAATAAATCTGTCTTGCACACCCTAATGGAAAGTCATGCTGCCTTCAGCTATCAGAAGGATAAAAACTGGCAATAGCTGATGAGAAAAAGAAGTATGGTAAATGAAAACAGCAAATCCACCAAATATTGAAAAGTTCACCATTTCTGTACAGTTTGACACCTTGGTTGATCAAATTTTCTCCAAAATGTTTCCTGCCCTTTTTCTATCCATTCTCTACTTCAAAATACTTCTCTCTCTTCCTTCTACAACAGAAATTTGAGTGACCTGAAGGTTAAGGCCTACAGGTGTAAAAGAATTGCCGGGCATGCAAGCTGCCCAAAACCAGCCCACTCCATATACTATGGAGAATTCAGTACTGAAAACAAAGAAACATGACCTTTCTGTTTTGAGATATCATTTGCTCTATGTACTTTTTTTAGTTCTGCCAGGACTTCATTGGTGAAAGCAAGTGACAACTGAGGTAATATCTGGACAGATTCACCTTAAGCCCTTCAATGACTCATCTTTGTTTCTGCCATCTGTACAATAAGAATTAAAATATAGCATTTCTTAATTATTTCTATGTATGTTATACTTCTGCAAAATTGATGTTTAACGTGATTTTCCTTTAGCATGTGTCCAAAGGAAGTTCTCCAGTCACCAATTGACTCATATTGAGAGAATACAAACTTATTTTAATATCAACCTAAGTAAAACATGCTGTGGAAGATATGTATGTTGCCTAGAATTATAGATTGTATTCTTAAAATCAAAGGTACATAATTTAGGACTTAGAAATTTATTTTGGATGATCTGCACTTATGTTAGTCTCTATCTGATCATTAGGTAATTATTTGATAAGTAGATAAAATATCTGATAAGTAGGTAATTGGTATCTTATTGCTCATTCCTCTGAATTTCTAGAATGGCTGTTTTTACTGTCAAAAATGAAAATTAGTATATGTATGTAGAGTCCTGCTCCATGTAATCCTGCCTCCATGTCAGAAAAATTGTGGTAAATCTTTGATGGTCTGGATTATGCAGCCTCACACTAGGGTGAGAACACTGAACTCAACCTGTTTAACACCAAACTTACCACCTTTCAAAAACAATGTCTCATGTAACCCACCACACTCTCTCATCCCTCAGATATCTGCCATCAAATCTGGTCATATATTCCTAAACACTTTAACTGAAGTCCACGTCTTTCTGATTCTTACTGTATTGCCTCTTCTAGAGGTTTCATGTTTTATTAGATCATCATCCTCCCTCACTATCTCCTTAGCCTTATCTATTCTCTACTTGACTGCTGAGAAATCTTCCTAAAATGGACCTTCTCCTGAAACCTCTGCTCCCCAGCAGTGGTAGGCAACATAATATTTCCCAGACTTGTCCACCTCAGATATCTGGTGACCTGTCATGTTATATGACATAAGAGACTTTGCATGTACAGTAAAGGCTACAGATCTTAAAATGGGATATTATCCTGGATTATCCTAGTATGCCCAGTCTAATCACTTGAGCTCTTACAAACAGAGAACTTTCTCAGTCTAGAAACAGAAGAAATACAGCAGAAGGGAAAGTCAGAGAGATTCAAAACATGAAAAAGACTCTCACTGTTACTGGTTCAAAGATGATAAGGAAAGCAGGAAGCCTGAAAGCAGGCATCAAGGAAACAGACTTCGCCCTGTGACCAGGAGAAACTGAGTTCTGCTGAAAACCTAAATGAGCTTAGAAAGAGATTCTCCAGCAAGGCCTCCAGCTAAGAGCCCAGCCCAGCCAACACCTTGATTTCAGCCTTGATTTCAGCACAGAGAAACCAGACTCCTAACCTACCGAACCATGAGATAATAAATCTGGCTATTTTATGACTATCGTTCCAGCTAACCAAACTCTCCTCCTACACTTTAAGATACATCTAAGTCTAGGCCCACTCGACTAATCCCAACTAATTTCTCTCTGCTCACAAGCACTTGGTTTCAGCTCTTGGTTTCTGCCAGACCAGGCTCAGCTTTGTACACAGAGCTTACATTCTTTGGATAAGGAAAAAAGAACAGTAGAGTAATAGCTAAATATAAATTTAGGCAGTGTGTGGTACATGCAGAGCTGCATTATCTAGAACCCTTTCAAAGAAGAACATGCTGTCCAGCTGCGGGTTAAGTGTGGTCAGCAGATCACACCAGCTATCAACACTTTCAGGACATACTTGAGCAGCAGAGAGCCACCTTTCTCATGGCCATACCCCTTTCAAATAAGTTTGCATCTGATGACTGAGCAGAAAGGCAAGGATAGAAAAGCCCAGTCATTTGGGCTCAAAACAGGCCACTCTGAAAAGTAATGTTAGCCCCAGAGATCTCCATGGGGCTGGTGAAGGCTTTATCAGGTCCGCATTGCAGTTTGACTTCTTCCTGTGTCCAACCCTCTCCCCTGCTTTCGTTCACAGATTAATCGCTAATAAAGAACATGTCCCCAAACTCTACTTCAGCATTTACTTCTGGAGAATTCACCCTATGACAGAGTGGTAAGAACTAATAAAAAAATAAGGCAGGTTAAAGAGATAGCATCTGGGACAGCAACCCAGAAGAATGAGAACAAAATATTGTCATTGCTATAAAGACTCAGAAGAGTCATATAAAAATAAATGTTTTAAAAATTATAGCTAAGGTCATGTGAAAGTCAGAGATATCCCAAAATAAAAGAAACAAAAGTGAACTGAAAATCAAAGTAGTAAGTGAAAATCAAAGTGTAAGCTGACATAGTATAGGTCTGGGAAGTAGTTGGATCTAGAAATAGGACTTGATATCTAGGGGATTTGATTTTAATTCATACATGGGAGCAGGAGAAAAGATCTTAGGCCCACAGAAAGCAGAAATTGGAGCTGAGACCTTGCATAAACCTGGGACCTTAGAAGATCTGCATCCTCAGGAGAGATTGGAAAAATTCAACCTCATCTGCCAATGAAAATTACAAAGAGGCTTGTTTTACCATGAGTAAGGAAAAGAAATATCCCATAGGAAGCCAAATACCCAAGATTATACCACACAAGCATTTCTGGTTCCACTTGAACTATAAGTATAAGAATTTTCCATACTTAGTAGTATAAAAATTTCCAAGCTGAGAATTAAGGTAAAGTATGTCATGAGCCAAAATATCTCTGGAGAATCAGGCAGCACTGGATTCCCTCAGAAAAGGACAACACAAGCCAAAGATGAACTCACAAGTCATGACACATGTTAGGGAAGTATCCAGGATGAGTGAGAGGCAGACAGAATAGATTACAAAATAAGCACAATTTAAATAATGCAAGAGATTTTTGGAAAGGTATAGATACTACAGAAAAAGACTAAAACACTGAAAAAAGGAAAACCAATGTATTTGAAAAAAGACACACACAAATAGAACCACTAAAATAAAAATTTTAATCATTGACTGTAAAATTCAATGTTAAGTTAAACTGCAAATCAAATAGAACCGATGAGAGAATTAGCAACATAGAAAAAGGATCTGTGAACATTTGCCTGACGTTCCCATTGAGGTTTGCCACTCAGATCCTCTTCTGAGATATTCTGTTGAGGAGAGAGCATAGTTGATCAATAGCCCCAGCTATTGACCCTCTGAATTTACCACTTCTTTCACTCTGAGGCCTAGACTCAGGGTACTAGAGCCAGGTCATTCCTGCTCAATATGAAATTCTTCTAATGGGTAACTTTTGCTCAGGAACTCCTTATCAAAACCTCTCCAGAACTTCACTGCCATCTAAAGTTCTTCCTACCGAATTCTTCACAGTTGTCAACCTTGCATGATGATCTGAAATCTCTCCCTGTCTATACCTGCTCCCTTCCTCTTTATCTTTTATTTCCTTCAATTAATCTCTTGTGTATCTAATCTTGCCTTGGTTTCTGCTTCTTAAAGAAGCTGAACTTAACAGAAAAATGTAATTAAAATAAGCAACATTAGTATTGGATACAGGAGGAAGTAATCGACAGTATATTTAATAGTCATTTTATTATATAAAGGCAAAGAGTTTGTCAGAGAGTTTGATTAGATTTATATTTTATTGAGAATTAATGTTTAGAATGTAGGAACAAACTCTTAAAGATTACAAATAGATTCCATTATTGCAAATTCAGAAGAGAAGATAAAAGAAAACTTTATTAATCTAATAGAAGGATGAAAGAAGAAAAAGTGAAGAAAAAAGCGAGATAACTAAAAAGCACAATTTGATGGCAGAACAATCCAAACAAAGTAATTACCATAAAATTGTCATTTAAATTGAAACTATTATGAGTTTATTAAAAATGAAACTATATATGATAACAATAGAAACAATCTTACGATTCTTCAAAAATAGAAACTGAAGTATGTAGAAGTATATCCTAAGAATATATTTCTTAAAGTGGAGTTGCATACTTAATATCAAAAAAGAGTTTTAAGTGTTTTTTAAAGCATTACAGGGAAAAGGAGGAGCATTCCATAAACACAAAAGGAATTTACCAGAAATATCATAATCCTGAATCTGTAAGCACCTCACAACATACCTTGAAAATACATAAACAAAAATATGAAGGAAAAGATTTCCAAGAGAAATGGAAAAATACACAATGCTAATAAGAAAATTTGATATATCTCTTTCAGGAAACTTAGAAATCAAGTGAATTGAGGATATAGAAGATTCTAATATCACAATTAACAAGAGTAATATAATAAATGTACATATATAATCCAGCACCACTAAAGAACATATATTCTTTTTAACTACATATGGAATATTTACAAAAATTGATCAAATTCTGTTGAGCAAAACTCAACAAACGCCAAAGCATTGACATAATACATACAGACCTCATTCTCTGACCATAATGCAATAAAACTAGAGATTAACAACAATATAAGCCCCAAATCCCATACATTTGAAAACTTTAAAACATGTGTTAATCTGTAGTTCAAAAATTAAATCAAAATGGAAATTTGAAAAATATTTAGAATCGAACAGCAAATTTTAAAAAATGCTATACAGTAGAACTAGTGGGATACAGTTGATGCCATACTTAGAGGAATTCACAACCTTAAATTCATGTATTAAAGGAAAACTTTAAAATAATGAGTTAAGCATCCAATCAAAAAGTCAGTGTAATATTTAAAAATTAAACTCCAAAAATAGAAAAGCAAAACAATAAAGAAAGAAAATGGCTGGTTAGGATGGAAGTGGTTATTTATTTTAGACAGGATGGTAATACAGAAAAGCACAAAAAGAAAAAAAAAATTAAGATATTAATAAAATATTTTTAAATAACAGTATATACATTTTTCTTTCTTCTCTGCCATGGAAGGTGACAGAAATTTGACTTACCAGTCTGCAGTTCATAGCAGATGTATATATAGAATGGAAAAATCATGTACCTCTTAGCTCATGAATCCTCCCTTGGGGATAAAGTCATAAATGCAGCAAGTGCTAAGAGAATAGATCCCTCGAGGAGAGGATGATGACAGACTGTGTGAAGGGAGTTCATTCTCCTGAAATTAGAGAGCTTCTCAGTTCTGTCACCCAGTTACTCCAGTAGAGTCAGCATCAGCAGCTTATGTCCCAGCCCAGACAACACTGCACTCCTTATGGAAAAGGATTCACCCTGGAGTCCTACCAGCAAGTAGGACTGCACCTCCTATTTGTAACACCACAGGACTTTGGTGCCACTTGGAGGTTAGCACTCCTAATCCTGAAGTATCCCTTTATCCTCATACCCTATTGATCACCCTATCCAAAGTAAACTGACTACTCACATTCTGCCAACGGATAATCAATCGCCCAATCATAGTCATATCATTGTCACCAATGCAGGTCATCTGTAATTACCCAAACTTTCACTCCCAACTATTCTGTAGCTTCACTAATTGGATTCAACTTTCTACACCTGCCAGCCTTTAGAAAATCCACCAAGGAACTCCCTATTGCGTCATCCTACTTTACTTCTCTACACAGGACTTATCGTCCGGTCATCCTCTTGTCTATTTATTTGATTGTTTCTTTCATATCTTCCTCAATAAGAATGTAATCTCCATGAAAGCAGGGACCTTCTGTTTCTTGTTTACTATTATATGCCAGCTCATAGCAGTGTTTACTTACCACATTGTAGGAACTTAATACATATTTTTGAACAGATGAATTAAATAATGAATGAATTTCTCCATATATATATCCAGGGAATCTTCTCTTCATATGAAGATAAGAGGGAAGCTCATTTGCGTTAATGTCCACTCTTTAGCATAATCCTGCCATTTTAGAATTTGTAAGTGACCGTAGAGATAACGTTGTGCAGCCCCACCATGTTCGTCTTTCTCTGCCACAGGAGAATTATGCTCCTACTGTGCTGGCCCCATGCCCAGATTCAAAGGACTATACTACATCGATTTGAGCTGGGGCAAGATGCCAGCCAAGGGCCATTTGGGAAGAATTCCCCACAGTAGGCAGAAAGTGACACCTCACATGCAAGTTTAAACTGCTCTCAGCAGCAAGTGATGCTAAACAGGCTCCATCTGAGACTGCACCGTGCACACCTGGGCATTCTGGAACATGACATCAGCAGCCAAAACTGTTTCTTGTTTAAACCCCAATCCAGACAAATCTAGGAAATCTGCTCAGAGAGAAATCTACTGAGGTTTGTTAATAGCAGATAGTTTGCAGCCCTTAGTTAATCCTGCTTCTTTGAAAAGTTTTCTCTTTGGCATTTACTTACTTCAAAATTGCCTAAAACTTCAACAATCAACAAAACCTAGGTCATCTTATTCACATTATTTTTTTTCAGCAAAGATGTGTGTAGATTCAAAAAATAAAATGGCAATTGACAAAAGATGGCCATAGAATGGAAATGTCTAAATCAACAAATAATTTCCCTGCTAAATATTCACACTGTGGCATGAAAATAATTCTACCACTTAATGAATAACTTGGTAGAAATTGCTAAAGACTAAATTTTAATAGATAAAACTGTCAGAATTTCAATCAACTCAACTAACTTTTATTGAGCACCATAAGTCCAGTCAAAGTTCTAATTGGCTACCCTCTAGGCTTTTCAAAACCTTAAATTTCACTTCTCCTAGAAAGAAGAAACTCCTTTACCCTTTCCAAGACTAATTTAATGTCCCTTTTTGTTGGTTTTATAGAATCTTCTATTGACTTGTTAATTTTTATGAACCTATGTTTCTTCAATAAAATACCAGCTTCTTAAAGATGAGGATCATGTCATGCTTTCCTATTGTGTCCTGTCTTGTCCCTAGGACTCAACACATGGCCTGGGATAGAATAGGTGCTAAATAAGTGCATTTGGTTGGATGGATGGACAAAAGGAGTGGTGAATGAATCAGAGTAAGCATTATAATAGATTCCTTAGGTACCCACATGACGGCTTCCTCCGATTTTAGGATAGCTGCAACGGACAATATGTGAAAGCTCAGACTAAACCCTCTCACCGCATTCCACCTCAAACATAATCTGTATATCTTTCTGCCTTCTGCTCAGGGCCTTCTCTGACACTGCAGTTGCCACATTCAGCCCATGCACAGGCACAGTCCAGTCTGGAAGTGCAGGGGAGGTAACACCCTCAGGGATCTTCAGCCAGTGAGGTGCAAGAGCCAGTGGATGGATGTCCCAGCCTCCTACCCTCAGGCAGACAAGTCTCAGAAGCTTCCTGTGCATGTCTCATCAAGTCTCAGCAGAATCAAGCCCCTGTTGCATACAGCAAGGCCCTAAAACTACATCCAAATGCTGACTTTCACTCTTTTCACTCCTTGACGTCCGTTTTCTGATATCATCTCCCAGACAAACTGTCTGCATCTAAGTCCTTGTCTCAGGCCTTACTTTCACGGAAACCCAATGAAAACTGTCATAATGAATCTATTGTGAGAATCTTAACCTAAGGAAGATGTCCAAGGACCTACATGGTCTAAGATATGACAGCCTCAGAGAACATATGTAAGAAAAGTTATCATATCACATATGGTCCGCCATTAACAAAATAATGAAAAAGAATGCATAGAACACAGTCCCTAGTTCATAGCAAATGCCTAGTAAGTTGTTCCTTCCCTCTTTCCTAGATATTTCCCAACCTTTCTGCGTTGCTTCCTCTATAAGCCGTGTGGGAACCCAATTAAAGACATCAGCCTCTAAACTACTCTCACCACCTTCTGTGTGAATGTCTCAGAAGGTTTCTTACTCTAAAAACAAACGCTCTTGTTGAGTAACTATATTTACACAGGGATCAAGAAAAGTAGTGGTCAATAAAAGTTGTAACAGCCGATATTTAGTGTGAAAAATACAAGTTATACTCTAGTGTTGGTTTTTAGATCTTCAACTTTTACAGAGAGCAGTAATTGGTTAATTGATATTATTGGTTGACTAGATGAATAAAATCAAGAACCATATTACAGGTACTGGAGGACTGCCTGTGTTGTCAGTCATTCTTGCCTGTACAAAGCTTAATTGCTTGATCCATAAAGTTAAATGTAGACATAGTTCCCAATATTCACATAGTCAAGGCTTACAAATCTGAATCTGCAAAATTAGTGTGGACATTGCCACCTCTCCCAGATTACTTTTTCATTTTAGGATTTCACCCAAAGATGTGAGATATCTTAGGGTTTCAGTCACTGTGGCTAACGAAATGAAGAGGTTTGGGGGCAAAGTGACCTCAAATCAAATTACAGAGGTATTCCACCTAAAGGCAAGATCTAACATTTTTCCTTGATGAACATTACTGCACTTTTGAAATTCCAGTAGTGCCTTTCATAAAATATGGAAAATACTATACTTTTACTGTCTCTTTAACACAGTTAGAAAACCCTTGGATTATTCAAGCATCCCAGCTTAAAGTGAGCAAACATCAGAGATCCTGTAAACATCTAATGCCTTAGAAAAAAATCACAGCACGTGCACAACACATTTGCAATTCTCCACCACTTTTTCAAACACCTTTTTTCTGCAAAGAGAAAAATCATTCCAAGTCTAGGAATTAGTGGTGAGTGAAATTGGCAACATTTGAATTCTTCACATGTCTAATCTTAACACTTTATTTTAAGCAAATTAAACTTAAAACAGAAAACTTAAATATATTTTGGACAGACTTTATCCACAGTGGTGGCAAAAATGAACTGCAGTCCTACACTGTCTCTATCAACACATTCAAAGCTCCCAATGAGCATGTGGTTAAATAATGACATGGGCTTGCTATCCAATTGCAGCTTTAAGAGGAGCCCCGTATTTTTATCAGCATCAAAGTCATCCCTGATAGGCATGCAATCCTGGTAAAAACAGTGGGCTTGCTATGCAAATGTAACATCAAAACCAACTCTATCTCTTCCTTCCAACCATGTCGTTATTCTAAACCTACTTTCATAGGCACTCTGGGCCCACTATCATTTATCATTTAATTTTCTAAATTTTGAAGGTGAGCTAGAAAGTGTAATAACCATACTTAGCCAATGATATATTTTATGATATTATTTTAGCATCATATTTTCTATTATTATTACATGAGATTCTCCAAAGATTTCTTTGAATGTTTTCAAACATTTGTTTTAATTAAAATATGGGAAGAATTCTATTGTCAAAATTGATCATTTAACGCCATCAGACTTGATGTAAGATTCCAACAAATTTTGTCAAGTGGGTGTTCCCGTCAGTTAAATATATGCTCTGTTCAATTCCAGGATGCACATTTTTGCACCTTCAGCGTTGGTTTTCCTACTGCAGCAAGGAAATAAAAGAGAAAATAAACTGAAGATTTTCATCTGTGTTGGGTATTCTGCCCAAGATTAAATGTTACTTCTATCTCCCCATTTATAAATAAGGAGCCTAGGGTTGTTTGATAGCTTGCTCATGGTAACAAAAGCAGAAAACAGGGAGGTTGAAAATCACTTACTACTGCTGCTGCTGCTGCTGTTGCTGCTGCTGCTGCTGCTGCTGCCACTACAAAAAAGAGTTAAGTTGATTCTCTCTCTCTCTCTTTCTCTCTCTCTCTCTCTCTCTCATTACATTGGAATTCCAGGAGGAGGGCACTAGGATGCAGTGCCTACTGTGCACTACATCTTGTTAGAAGATGCTCTGGAAGTTTATTAGAAAACTTCCTTTGAAACCAGAAGCTAGAGGTTATTAAAACTAATAAGAAATAAGATTGTTGCTCAAATGAGAATAGCAAGATCAAGAAGTAAAAACAGACATGAAGAATTTGTATTACTGTAACCTTTGGCAGAAAATGGTAGAGCATTCAGCGAAGAGCAAAAACAGAGGGTCTGTGTGTGGAGAACAGTAAAGTGGGAGTTCAGGAGCTATTTTTTACCAGATGGTTTTTTAGTTAAAGCCTGTCAGTGAGTTTCAAACAATCAATTAGGAAAGAGGAGTAAAAACCATCTTTTCCCTAAATTCTTCAGTAATGCATATGTAGCACAAATCATAATGCAGAGGCTAAAGTGAACTCTGGGTTTAAAAAATAAAAATACCTTGATAATTGTTTCAGGGAACAGCTGTTCCAAGAATCAAACTTTCATTAACAATCAAGGACAACAATTGCAACCAATGGCTGTCTCTCCTCAAGGTCAAAAGGAGTATGAAGGATGGTATGAGCTGTATTTGTGAACAAGAGTCAGAAGACCTCTCATATGACACACCTTTATTACTTCAAAACAGAGAGGGAAAGAACTGCACCAGGAGAGGGATGTGCATGTCCTGTTTCTGCCTGCTCTGTGAGTCTCCCCAACTGAGAGAAATTATCTGGAAAAACAGTACAGTACGTAAGTGGCCTGAGGACAGGAATAAATAAAACAAAGTTTTCGTCTTGGGGTTGGGGGCCGGGGAGGAAATAAACTGCAAAATCCTCATTCCTCAAGGCTAAAATATTAACAGCAAAAAGGAACAAAACACAGATACACATCCATTGACAGGAAGAGCACTGGGATTCTAGGGTTGCCGTAAACATTTGTGTCTTAGAGGTTAATATTATTCGGCCTCTTCAGCCTGCCAGTCTCTTTTCACCCAGGAGTTTAATTTTAGCTCTGTATTAATTATACATTACAATTACACATAGACATGGGCACGCACACACAAACCATAATGATTATGCTGCTATCGTGGACTCACTCTGGAACTTATTCAGGTCACCTCAGCCCCTGTGGATACGATGTTGTTTACCGTCTAGTACCTCACACTCTATTTTCTCTGGAGATGACTGCCCAGAAACAAGCTTCCTCCAAAATGGAAAATCTTTGCTGAGGTTTTCCAGAGGGAAGAGATTACATATCTCTATTTCGGATGCTACGCAGTGACCAAAAAATGTGTATATGGTGACAAAATCAAAATTTCACGACAATATATCTTAAGCAAGTGTGGCCCGATGTGCTTGGAGGGCCTTCTGTACATGTGGCAATGCCTCACGAAGGCAATCCGATTCAGAAACGTGGTTTTTAGGTTGCACGGGAAATAGATGTTGAAGGCTTTTCCTGTCATCGCTGCAGTTTTGGTGATTGCAAGATGGGTTGGGAACAAAGAATCAGCAGAAATATCTCTGCACTTCCCCCAAGCCCAGCTGCTTGCCCTTGACATCTTGAAACTGGCACTTCAATGAGCTCTCAGCCTCTGAGAGCAGTGCATAAAATGTTAGACCAGAAGCATCTATTTATTAGGCTTGGCCACTAAATTAATCTTTCCCTGTGGCCAGCTACGAAGTGGAGTTAATGAGGATGAAGCAGAAGCTGAGCTGGGACATATTTAGCCATGGGCTGTACCTCGAGGCCTCATTCCCTAGCAAAAGAATCAGGACATCTCCCTTCTGACATCAAAAAGGCATGAAGGGGACCTACAGGCAAGGAATTCAGGCAACTTTTACTCTCCACATCCTTCCCCTACCTATTACTGAAAGCCCAGCAATATGATTGCTCCAACACAATGCCTGCCTCCCAAGACTGCGGCCTTCTCACAAGAGTTATTCTTCTCCATTTGTAAACCAGTCAAATATTTGTTGTATTTATTGTACCCCTCCCATGTCTGAGCGCTGTTCCATGTGCTGAAGACACAGCAGTAAACAAAGCAAGCTCCTTCTCTCAGGGACTTCACAGTGCAGTGGGAATAACAGACAAGGACTCAAACAAATACACACATATTTTCAGGCCATGATAATGCTTTGATGGCAGCTGTGGCATGGTTGAATAACAACCCCAGATGGGATGGTCAAGGAAAGCTTCTCCCAGGAAGTGTCATTTCATCTGAGCCCTGCCAAGCCCCAGGATGGAGGCCCAAGCATGCACTCCAAAGAGCACAAAGCAGAGGTATCCAGAGAGTTAAATGCATCTTTGCATTGATGAATGCTCTCGCAGTTTGTCTCCCCAATAACTTAAGGAGATGTGTTGATTATTAGGGACATAGCTACGGAATGGATTCAGGTCATTGGGTACTAAAACCCCAAGGAGGCCACATGATATAATGCAAAGAGACAGACACAGTTCCAAATTCCCAGCACCTCGTTGGCTGTGTAATATTGAGCATGCTATCAACTTCTACAAGCCTCAGCTTTCTCGGGAAGAGTGGGTTGATATAGGGATTAAATCACACAGCAGGCAAGTTATCTGGCACAGTTCATGGCTCACAGTAGGTGCTCAAGGAGTGCTCATCAGAGTCAATAATTGTGTGCATGCCAGGTGTGAAGTTAAACCCTTTGCTTTTAAAAATTTAATTCCCCCAATAAAATAGACATCACTGTTATCACCATTTTAAAAATGAGGAAGCAGAAGCCGAGAGGATGGAAACAAATTGCTCCATATGAAAAGCTGCTTAAGTGAGAAAGCTGGTACTCAACCCTGGTTTGACTCTAGAGCCAAGCAATGACCTTGCTTCCTAGCTCAACATGCGCGTGCGGGAGTTTCTGACTCCAAGCCAAATGCCGCCTCCTCAGGTGGCTTCAGAAGTGATCCACCCTCATATTCCACTGCCATCTCATCTTCCTTTGAGAGGATCTCAAAGGAAAAAAGAGGTTCCATTCCATTCATATCTTTTTTCCCTGGTTTCTTCTTAACCAACGTGGCACAAAGCTGAAAGATCTTTTGCTTAACTCTATTTAAGAAAATAGGCTAGAGCGAGCATAGCTGGGTGACGTTGTGTGGTTCATCACACACAAACACACTGTGACAGATTAGGTCCAGCGATAGAAGCAGCCCATGAGCAGCATACCACTTATCTCCACATAAAAGCTGTCTTCATAAGGATGACGAAAACTTTGACAAATCAGCAAAATGCAAAACAGTAAAAGTTCAGTGAGATTGTCCATAAAAAAATCCTTCCACTGTTCTATATTTTGTTGAAAACTTACAAAGAATTAAACAATCAGATACATATTAACAAAAGTGGGAGATAAACCAAGAATTTGTTATTTTAATAATAACAATGATGATGTCATTAAGAAAGTTCTAAAAATACAAAAAAGTATACAAAAAAGTATTTTGAAAAGTGTAAGTTTTTTCATTCATTTGGTCCACAACACTTTATTCCTGCATATTATTATCTCATCACTGTTCTAAACACGGAGATAGTGGTAAATTAAACAAATAAAAATATATACCATCCAAATAATAATAATAACAATATCTACCATCATGGAACTTACTCTATTTGTGCAAATATTAAATAATATACAAATATTAGTTATTTTTGTTTCCTTAGCTTTAAGGTTGACTTTTATTTAAATGTACGTATCTGACAGTATGCTCCTTTAATTGCTTACCTGTCAAGTAAACCTTACCCATCCACTAGTTTCCTAGTGGAAATGAAAAGGAGTATGTAATGTGAAGGCAGTAGAAGTTGGTGCCGGTGAAGTGTAGCGGGGAGCAAGGAGGAGAGTGGTGCCTTCCACAATTTTGCCCACTAAAAACACAGGCAACACAAAAGTAATTTCACTATTATTCTAAGTAAACCACCTGCTACTGCTTTCAAAAATGGGGGGAAAAAATCACATAACACATTTCAAAGTCAGAAACAATGTGTATGGTCTAAATTACTATTCCTTCCATTAGCATGGATAATCAAGAGTTTACTGTGTGTTCAATCAAAGGTAGCCCCAAGTGAGTCCTAAAATAGAGCAATTACATGGTTTCCTCCCACTCCCGCCCTGCATAATGGATCCTGAAGGAGAGTGTTCAAACAGGCTGAAGCATAATTCTTAGTGCGTGGGTAAATCGGAAAAGTGCAGCATTTTAAAATAGTTAGGAGAAAGGAGCATGGGTGTGTCTTTCCCTGAAATACCAAGAATAGTCCCTTTTTGTAGGAAAGAAGATGTAGCTAGAGTGACAAAATGAGATCTGATTGGTTGGTTACTCCTTACTTCCAAAAGAAGATTCCAGGGGATTGAGACTATAGACTAATCCAAAATAGTTAGCCAAAAGGGGAGAAATAAGGGCGGGTCGAGGGTGGGAGGGCGAGCTTTGGGGATTGTCAGATCTCTGGGATAAGGAATGGTGCCATTATGCTTGCATTTTCAGAAGTGGCCCTCCTCTTATCCTAGTTTCAAAAGAAGCCCCCCCTCTATTCACCTTCTCATTAAAACAGCCTCTCCAGAAAAAAATGCTGAGGCCACACAAAGCAGGACATTCATCACTAGGGCAACCCGTGTACTCAATGAAAGCTGGCAAGCACAAAGGGCTTGCTTAAGGCTTTGCAGGGAAGCTGGTTCTCTTTGCCTCAGACCATATTTCAGATTTAACATTGAACTCAGATAGGAAGCATATTCTATTTTTTGTTTTTTGTACTAGGAGTATTTATGAAGAATGAAATCATCCTTTTAATTTAATTTTACTTTTTAAAGCAGGCAACTTCTTGGGTAGTATTAAGAAGCAATTTTTTATTTACCAAGGCAATACCACCAGCTACATTTTATACTATCCCATTTATAACATCTAAATTCGATGTGGTTAATTGTCCCCCGGGATGGCCTGGATACTACATCTGCTAGGATCATTCAGATATACTTCTTTTCAGCTTTGCCCCTACCTAGCCCCTTCTCCCCCAACATACACACAACTGTCTTCCACTCATCCTCCCTGTCAAAGACCACACACACACACACACACACACACACACACACACACATACACACACACCCCTCCTCAGGGCCAGCAGAAGCCCGCCCAGCTATAGTTCAAATATAATGTGTGAAATGACAACAGAATCTGGCTATAGCACTATTCACACATATAATGGAGGTGACTGAAGTCATTTGTCTTATATATTCTTTTTAAAGACTTTGATATATTAAAGTTACAAAAGAAATCTTTGTTCAGTGGCAACTAGGGGCAGAATGTCTTAGAATAAAACCATCATAAACTAATTTTCTGTTAGTGTGCTTACCTGAACTGCTTTATTCCTGGGCATCCTTATATATCTCTTTCTTTTCTTGGAGGCGGAATAAAACTATTACATTTGGCCAGAAAAATAATATCGTATCTCAGCTTTATTTTAATTTGCTGTTGACAAAGTTTTTTCTCGGTCACTTTTCACAGAAATACATCTCCTAAAAAATCGTCTTTAGCATATTAGAATCTCAAACAGAAGTTCCACTGTGGACACCTGGGGCAATTTTCTCAGATATAGGACAGACTTCAGCTGGAGTGTGAAATTGGATCTTTTTTTTTTTTTTTTTTTTGTCTTTTTCATGTATTCTGAGGAGTGGGGTAAATTGGTTTTGTTCTCCTGTTTCATAAACTATTCTTTCATTTTGTTTTAAATCTATACAAAGCACCTAAAAAGAAAACTTAAAAAGAAACTCAGCTGAAATACTAGCTAACTCTTTCACATTTACCAACAAAAAATTAAAGAGATCAAGAAAATAACCAGATAGAGTTAATAGTCACCAAAATAGTCAGGTATCAGGGATTCCAAGATTAGTAAGACATAAATTCTCCTTTTGTGATGTTCACTCTAGGTAAAAATAAAGAGAGCAGAGTATTTATTCATCTGGAGAGAGAATGTAAGCATCTCTGAATAGGTAATATCTTGTGGCTACCCAGTTGAACAAGAACTGTTTGAACTCCTCAGTAAATTTCAAGAATCCAAAAGAGGTCCCAAGATCAAATGTTTAAAAAACCGCTTTCTAGGAAGCGAGGAAACAGAGACATAGAGTAGCAACAATGCTTTCAGGAAGTTGGATTAGGAAAAAGACAGATATAGGATTATTGTTAGATGGAAGCTTTGGGGTCAAAGGTGTGCTTGCGTGTGTGTGTTTTAAGATAGATAGTATTTAAATTTGAGCATGTTTAAATACTAAGAATTAAGGTCCTTTAAAGAGAGAGATGTCGTATAGGAGGGAAATGGCATGGAGTAGAGAGAATAAAATCCCTTAAAAGAAACAGAGAGATTGTTTCAGATTGAAGAAAGGAGAGCTCAGTCCTTTTTTATAGGAGAAAATTAGGAAAGAATTGATTCTGATGTTGAGAAAGTTTTGTTTTTTGTGGCAGGAGGCTAAGGAAGCTCTTACCTTACAACTGTTATATGTTCTGTGAATTAGGAGGTAAGGTTATATGTTGAGGAGGAGGCGAGGAAGAGGAGACTGGAGGGAATGAGGAATATTTGCAAGTGTTCCTCTAGAGAATGTCAGGAGCCTGACTGTGGGAACGAGGTAGGCTTACCGGAAAGTGCTGAAAACACTGCGGACTAAAGTGGAAGGTCATAAACAGAATGGACCGAATCACTGAATTTGAGGTTTTTGTTTTTTTAAACTTTATTGTGAAATATAACTACAGAAAAGTACATAAAATATAATTAAACAAATGTTCCTAAAGTTAATCAATATCTTTACCCTCCTATCAGATAAGACTGTAGAATACTTTCACTGAATTTACTCACCATGTCATTGTTATCATATATTTTAATATTGTTTTAACTGCACAACACATTATTATCATTTTATATAAATGTTCATTTATATTTATCCATATATTTGTCTCTTTCTTCCCTCCCCATCCCTTCTTTCATTTTAAGCCTTGCATTTGGGTTCACCCTCCTTTAGTGATAGTATGCTGGTGCAAAACTCTCTATTTTTGTTTGTCTGAAAATGATCTTATTTCACTTTTATTCTTTAAAGATTTATCTCAGGTTATAGAACTCTAATTTAGCAAGTATTTTCAGCAATTTGGAGATAACATTCCACTGACTTCTAGCTTTCATTGCTGGCATTGAGAAGTCAATAGTCAGCCTAACTGTTGCTTCTTTCAAAGTATTCTGACATTTTTTTCTGGCTGCTTTGAATACTTTCTCTTTTTCTTTGGTGTTATGCAGCTTTGTTGTAAAGTATCTAGGTATGAAGTCATTTATTCTGCTTAAGATTTGATTGGTTTTTGAATCTTTGGATTGGTGTATTTCATCAGTTCTGCAAAGTTTTCAGTCATCATTTCTTTAAATATTTTCTCTGCCCCAATTCTCTCTCCTCAAATTAAACATAAATGCCACCTTCCTTCATGACTTTTAACATCTCCTTTTCTATATTTTTGTCTCTCCATGATTTATTCTGCATATATTTCCTTTCACTTTCTCATTAGTTCTGTGCATAATTGGCTATTAAATCCAGACGTCAATTTTAATTTGGGTTGTTTTGATTTTTATTTCTAGAAGTTTTACTTGGTTCGTTTTTAATTCTGTTAGTAAAGTTTTAGATATTCTGAGTTTGCCACTTATTTCTTTAAAGAAAGGAAACACAAATGTTTACATTTTATATCCAATGATTCCAATTTGTACAGTCTTTATAAACCTATTTCTTCTGTTATACCTAATATTTCCACTTCATGATGCTCTGTTGCCTTGTGTTCTTGATTTTATTTTTGACTATACGCTTTTCACTTTCCCTAAGAAATATATGTGGGGATTCCTTGAAACTTAGCATAAAGTTGCCTACTTCCAAAGAGGATCTGAATTTACTACCACCTAGAAACCAAGGGGACTACAAATCAAGAAACACCTTAAATTTTTGACTTGAGGTTTTCCTAGGCAACCTCAGAATATATGCACTCAGTCTGCAAATCTGCACAACATTTGGCCTGTGGCCACAATTTTTCAAAAAGTTGTTTTTTTCCTTTCCTTTTTTCCTCTTTCATGTGTAGTTTCAAGGCAACCTTTCCAGCAGTTTCTTTCTAGTTCTCCCTTCCTGAAGAGAGCATAGCCTTTTGTGATTCTGGGTTAATGTGAAGAGAGTCTCATTAGATTCCTCACCTGAACTGGGCATGTGCCTTAAATTACGATCCCATGAAGCCATCAAAAACAAAGTGCAATTTCTCCATCATTAGAAAATGCCTTCTGGGCCAAGTGGCTTCAGTGTTCAACTTATTTCTTTGAGTTCTCAGTTTTCCTTAAATTTCAGTCTGAGTATTTTTTAATATCTTTTTCAATTCTTCAATGTTTTAAAAGAGATA
>NW_006436298.1:30063301-30134900 GCF_000325575.1 Pteropus alecto | reverse complement strand
GAGAAATGTGTCTAAATAATCAACCATTACCAAAGTGGAAATCACGATGTTTCTTCAAGAACACTCATCAGCTCAGGTATGGATGTAGAGAAAATGGACATTTTGTTTCATCCAGGACTGGGGTTTTGCCAAGTAAGAACAGAAAGAGTATGTGGCAAGGCAACTTAAGGAATTAATAAAGCAATGTTTGAAGACTTCAGTTATAAAATATGAGCTGGATGCAGAGAGAAGAAAAAAACACGGGAAATATTTGAAACATCAAAAGTAGATGATAAACAGAATAAAGGTCTCAATGTGGTCAAAGAATTAATATATTAGAAACTACTTAGTGAGTGACCTAAACAGACAGGAAATTACAAGAAGAGGAAGGTCTAGGTATATGGTTTCCAAGAGGAAGAAATTTATTGTGACTATGGAAGCAGGCAGCTGAAGTACAGTAGTTGAGAAGGTTATTTTGAAAATGAGAAGCTAAAAATCTGAGAAGATTTTGAAGTCATAGAAGATGAGAACAGAAGTAGAAATGGAATAAAAGACCATGAGGCAAACCTAGAATCTTCAGTGAATGAATGGGAACAAGATTTTGGAACAAGGTAAAAAATAGAAGGTGGTGTATCAGATATTATTTGCCTCAAAAGAGTGGAGGGATTTTCATAAAGAGGCAGGAATAATCACCTGAAATAATTCTAATAAGTAAGGTGATGCAGATTTTACATCTAATTCTGAGGAATGTCAGAAGGGAAATATGACAAGGTAGGTATGAAAAATAACTAAACAGGATTTCTACACGTGAATTCATTCCCAGCTTTTTATTGAATCACTGTGGATCCTAGTGAGAAATTAATATTCACTTTCTTCTCTTCAAGGATCAAATAAAAAGCAAGAAGAGACTCCAGGAAATGGTAGACAATTTAACATAGAGAAATCAGCTTTATTAATGATCCAGGCAAGTGCTCAATAACCTCCAACATTTGGAGATCTGTAGTATTGCTGATATGGATACCATGGTTTAGAAGAAGTCTCTCTGGCAGTACAATTTGCCAAACATTCTGAACAACAAATAAAAATACTCAAAGAATTTCCATGGAAAAGATCCGAGAGACCTAAACTCACCATCAGAAACAATCACAAAACTCACAAGTAAACAAGCACATTGAAAGCCAACAAGGATAAAACAGCAGAATCAGACCTACAGTATCTTTATACACTAGAATTAACAGCATACTTCAAAGTAAGTATGCTAGATATATTTAAAGAAATAAAAGAGGAGATGTGAAATATGAGTAAGATACCTAGGCATATTTGAAAAAGGAACCAAATAGGACTTCTAAATCTGAAAAAAAAAAAAAAAGTAATAATAAAATTTAAAATTCAATGAAAGGTTTAACAGCTGATTAGACTCAACTAAGAAATTAATGAACCAGAGGTCTGGAAAATTATCTAAAATAGAGCATGGAGAACCTAAGAGATGGAAAATATGAAAGAGAGTTAAAATAAATAGAGAATTGATTTATGTTAGAATCTCTCATTCTAATCAGAATTTCAAGAGCAGAGAAGAGATGGGGGAGAGACAACAAAGAGTTTATGGCTAAGAATTGGTCAAAGAACAACAAATCCCAAGCAGGGGAAAAAAAAAAATCACACCTAAACTCATTTTAGCAGCACTCTAGAACACCTACAAAGGACTACAGCAGATTTAAGCAATTTTTTTTTTTTTTTTCTGTACAGGACCAAATGATTAATATCTTAGACTTTGTAGGTAGGTCTAACAGTCTCTATTGCAACTATTGAACTCTGCTGTTTTAGTGCAAAAACATCAATAGACCACATATAAATAAATGACTATGGCTGTATTCCAAATAAACTTTATTTATAAAAACAGGCAGCAGGACAGAGTTTGTTCATGAGTCATAGTTTGCCTACCTCTGAACTATAGAATGTCCCTGACTTCTCGCCAGCAACCATAGCATCCAAGAAAAAGGCTTAGACTGAGGTCCAGTAGATATCTCCTCCTCCCTCCCCAAGGCCCTCTTTGCTCACCCACCCCTGTTTAGCTTGAGAAACTGGAACTAAGAGAGGTCTTGCTTAGTCTCTCTCACAAAACCTGGAATTGCAAGGCAAGTATGCTAATTAGTGAATATGGCCCAATGGATAACAGGTCTTGCCAACTGGAAAACTACTCTCCACTTAAAAAATAGCCCCACAAAAAGTCATCTAATATGACCAGTAAATAAAAGGTTTAACCAGGGAGCTCATGGGAGGCTATCTAGAATCTGCTTTTTAATTTCCCCCAATCTTCACACTCCTTTCATCTCCAAACCAAAGGAGGCAAGGCCAATGGCCACATAGGCATGAGCCAATCATTTTCACAGTGGTTACCAATATTGCATCCAAGAAGCTAAATGACAGGCCGCTTTACCGAAAAAGGATTAAGGCCACAAATTCTGTGAGTATCTCGAATTGGTAATGCTGAAAAGCAAATATACCTCTAGAAGTACAACTGTGGATACTATGTGAGATAACCAAATTAGGAAAAAACTGTTTCTGAGGCTGTCCTTCCATATCAGTGCTCAAAAACAGGACCAAAAGAGAATAACAAGGACCGTAACCAAAACTGCATCAGGCTGCAGGGGCAAAACAAAAAGCAATGTTGCAAACACCAACACACCCTGATAAGCACGATCCGGCAGGGTTCCCAGAAGTTTAGGTTAGCATTAATCATTGCTCCTAATAGCTGTCAGTTAATTCTCCAGAGCCCCCTCCAGGCCAAGCCATCATCCCATGAAACATGTTGTCTTCCCTTATAATGCATTTTCTGTCTTGCCAGTAACAGAATCTGTGGCTTTGGTGTTCTTTTACAGAAACACTGATCGAATTACCCTAAGACCTTTTTGTGCGTTCTGGGTTACCGGGCAGAGTTCCAGCAACAAACGCTTACATTATCCTCAAATACAATACCTAATTTTCCAAGGCTGCTCAGAAGTAGATGTTTCTCAGTCATTTCAGGCTTGGCCATTGATAAAGGCACAGTCTACTTGACATCCCGTTCTCTGGCCGCTAGTTTACACTGGCCACCAGTAATTTCATAACCTCTAAAACAGTTCCAGTAAAGGCTCTTTATTGCCACAGCATCCTGTGCTCTCCACTGGAAACATAAACAGGCCAAGTTTCTCTTAGTCTACTCCCTGCACCTTGCAGGTACGTTTCTCAACCTTCTAAGTTTCATTGTGATTTTCAATCCATTCAATCTATTCAGTGTGCCCTAATTCATTCAGTGCTCAGGAAAAAAAAAAATCACACCTTTTTTTCCTCTAGTATGTTTCAGTATTGCAACATTTTAGAAGTTTTTCCTATTGGCATGCAGAAAACCTATCATTTAGAATAGGAAAAAGAGTAAAATCTATGACAATTATGTAGCTCATTCTCCTAATTTGACAGTTGGAGAAACTCAGACCTTCAATTAAATAACTTATCCAAGATCAAGTGTCAGAATCAAGTGCAGTATTCAGCCTAGTGGTTTTCCTACCATATTACTCATATCTTAGAATTTGAACTTCATTATTTGCCCTATGATTTCAGGATTCCTGTAATTTTCCTTTTCCTACAGACACTGATGATTACATGCTTTGCCTGCATCTTTACAGAAAAAAGAAAATTAAATCTTTTTTTAAAAACATATAGGACTAACAGAAGCTGACAATTGAATATTCATCGTGTCAATTTGACTTTCATTTGACCTTGAAGTGTCAGTGTTATTTAATGTGAAGATATCAAGATGATAGCACAGCAGATGCTGCCAAATGAAAATGTTGCTGCAATGAGCTTTTTATGAAATATTGAGGCTAAGCAGAGAACCAGTTCCTCTGACAAAAATACTCTCAGTCACTCCCCTCACTAAATCACAATGTGGAGGCTGCAGGCACTCTGGGCTTTCCGTTGCCAGAAATGACATCCTAAATGTGCTTAGCTGGGAAACATCCAAGATCAAGAGATGACCTTTTTATTGCAGATTGTGAGATCATCTTCATTGCTATAGGTTTACGTTCAAAACAAAGGTTTTGTTTTTGTGGGTTTTTTTTTTTTTTAATTACATGGTATTCAAGAACTTTATTTGTATGAAGTAAAAAAAAATATCTCGCACTGAGCAGGAAAGGAAATGGTGATCTTTCTATCTGTAGTTGCGTGAGTGTCAGTCACGTCTCGGAAGCACACTGCATTCTCTCTCTTCTACTGCAGTCCTACTCAGTCCCCATTCTCCCTTCAGGTGGAAAATCTGGCATCACACTTGTACAGGAACGCAGTTTGTTATTCAGTTAACACCTTTGACCTGCCGCTCAGTGGGCTGAGCCTCAGTTTGGAAGAAGAAAAGGAAGTCATAACTAGAGATGCTACAAGTGTGACAACCAGGATGTGCTGTGCATAAGGAGTATGATGGTAAAGACCACCTATGGTGTTTTCAGCTTTTCTTATGTCATCTGAATGGGGTGCTCTATATCAGGTGACATTTACTCAGCCAGGAGGGACTGAGATCACAGTCATTGTTCTGCTGAGGGATTCAAGGGTAAACAGCTGTCTGCAGGGAGAGGTTTAGAAAATAAGGGGCATGCCACATTCCTCTGTGGATACAGAAAGCCAAAGTTTTCTCCATTCAGTGGCAAGGAGCAATAGCTAGAAGAGAATGAGGCGGACAGTCCATCTACAGTTCAAGGACACTCCCTGACGATACCATGGTAACCTTTAGTTTCACTGACTGCAATGGCCCCACTGTTCTATTCCTGGCACAATGCTCAGTGTTGGCCAGGATTCATTTCTCCCTATTCGGTTCAAGTTGTAGTCACATAATAAAATGCACAGTGACAAGATTTCCCGAGGCTTTCAGGTGCATTCAACCTGGCAGGCTGCAGGCTGCTACATTTCTAGGTCCAATGGTTAAATGAAGGCACCTATTGCTTCCAGACTCCAGTTGGAATCCAAACAGATGCTGTCTAGCATTAGTTATTCAGGGGGCAGTTAAGGATCATTTTATTCATGCATACGACAAAATACTTTTAGAGTATCAACTATGTCTCAGACATTATGCTCAGCCCTGGATGATACAAATATAAATAAGTCATAGTCAGGATATCTCATAGGTAAGTAAATGAGGGATTTTTTTGTAATATAATATGGTGACTGCAAGATTAGAGATAAGTACAAGGTCCTCTGAAATGGATGAGAAGACTTTCTTAAGAAAGTCTGGGGGGAAGAAAGAGAAGAAAGGGATTAAAAGGTGGGCGTTACAGGTCAAAAGAAAAATATGAGTAAAAGTAAAGGCCATGCAGAAGAATGCTGTGTGCATATAGTTGCCATGGCTAGGCCATCAAATGACAGGGATGGAGACCGGCCAATAGCTAGGAAGTCAGGTAGAGGCCAGGGCAAGGAAAAATTTATGTCCTATGTAAGGAACTTTATGCTACCGGCACTGAGGAGCCATTGAAGGCTTTGAGCAGGGAGAGACACAGTCAATTTGCACTCCTGAAATATCACTCTCAATGGTGTGGAGGAGAGGGCTCAGGGGATGGGACCATAGGGAGGGAGAACAATTAAGAGCTTATTTCAAAAGCCGAGACAAGTAATGATGAGGCCTGCCTCTTGACCCCTCAGAGAGCTGACCACCAAGTCTGGAAACCACAGGCATCCCCATTTGTGCACAGTGCACAATCAGCGTTGAACCCACTGTAGCAAATCTACCGTGCAAGTGTGGCAGACTTAACCTTGGAATGTCCTCCTAAAGCAGACAAAAGCCAAGGAAGAAGTTCAGAAATTTCATTCGCACCCCTACTCCCCGCTAGTCTCTTCGGCAATTGCCTAGGCATGTTTCTGACCCCACTCCATGAATGCCCATACTGACCCACACCTGGCTATGCCTTGGCTTTCTTCGCTTGCAAGGTTGGCTCTGCCACTTCCATGTCTGTTGCTCATTTTCTCTGCCTCTGAGGACTTGCTCCTCATCTGTTTCACAATCATTGTCATTTCTAACTCTTTCTAAATAAAACTGCAGAATCGGCCCTTGCACACCAGCTCAAAACTATGGCTGCTCAAATTCAGTGCAATTTAATGCTTTATGGGATAAAGAGCAAATCCTAGGTCCATTACAGCAGGGAGTGCATTGTTTCCTTCCTCCTAGTGAGATAACCTCAGACAATTCAGCCTCACAAGGACGGTGTCTTCTAGTTGTGAGTATTGACAGGTCAGTCCAGTCTCCTTTAAGTCCTTCCAAGACTGGAAATTGTTTTCTCTTCATGCCCCAATGGCTGCTGTCCTTCAAACTTCTCGAATTGCAAACCCTATTCAGTATTTGGTCTTTTCCATCCTGCTGAGCAGAGCCTATGCCAAGGCTCTCAGCTCCCTTCATGGACATTGCCGAGGAGAAGGTCTTCCTGGGCTGCAGTCTCTTCTTTGCTAGGTGACAGCCACTGACATGTTGCCAGCACCCTTACTTTCCAACCTGGTCATGACAGAAATCTCTCTTCTCCTTTTCTGCTTTTGTTGAAAAAGCAAAGAGAAAGAAAACATGCCTGGGCTCACTCTTATATACTTTCAGTTCTTTTCTCACCTTTCAACTTTAAAGAGAACCATGAAAACAAAGATCTATACACTGCCTCCTTCTAGTTCCCTACCACGCAACCTCAGCATTGCTTCCTGGATGGCAGCGTGAGGGAGCAGTGGCTATAACAGGGAGCCTGTGCTTTCCCTCTTCCATCAGAGGGTCATATGACATTTTAACGGCTGCTTCACTTTTCTTTCGTTCCCTAGACTATAAACTCCTTGGAGAAATTGTGACTGTTTCCCCACTGTCCTCATTCCTAGTAGAGTGTGTAGAATCTGTAGCTGTCCAATTTCTGCTGGCTGAATAAATGCACAATGGCTACCTCCAGTCACATGAGCAAATGACCATCCAGCTAGACATGCCCCGAGGCATTCTGAGAGCCACACCTCTGGGATACCCATGACCTACAGGCTGCAGCTTGCATGAGAAACACTCTGGCTTGGAGGTCAATATTTTTCTTTCCAGGAGAGTTGTGACCCTAGGCAGGTGTTGTCGAATAAAAAACTAATCGGAAGAACGGAAACTTCTGCACAGCTACTGGAAAGTAAGAACAAGGAAACATGTGTGCCCTTTAATAAGAAATCAGCTTGCACACGAGGCGGTAGCATCCTCAGTGGTTTTAAGTGACGAGACTTGGGCCGATGCAGGACAAAATTGCAAAAGGCAGTCGCTCTCATGCCTTTTTTTCTCCCTATTGCCATCATTTCCCCTCACAGTTCTTGCCATGGGGATCATGACATTGGAAAACATTCATAGCAATATGGATCTTGTGGGGAGGTCAGGACTCTCAGGTCACGTCAGGCCTGGCGTGAGGCCAAGCATGTGTATCTGGAACTAGGGGGACTATTTCGACTGTACCCAGACAGACCCCCATGGTGTCCAAAGTGCACAATTAACTTTAGGCATAATTTAGACAACAACTGGTATCAATTCAAATCTAGCATAAGGAAGACTGACTTCTGACATGGCAAGCGAGGTACTCTGCTGACCCGTTCCCCAGTCAAACTGGTGAAAACTATTTTTTAAAAAGACAACCATTTAAAGCTTATGGAAATGGTCTTAAGAGCAAACAGTAAATAAAACATCTATACAAGAAAATCTATGAACATTCGGTTAAAAAGGTAAGTCTGTAGAATTTGCTCCCCACTCTCAGATCAGCAGGGTAGAGATGGCCGCAGCCTGGAGCACAGGGCTCCTTCCTCCCCCAGCTCCCAGTCAGAGGGCTTTCTTCTCAGGAGAACCAGAACTTCAACATTTCTCACCCTGCACCACCCACTTGTTGCTGAGGCTAAGTAAGATCTAGGTGAGTACAGTCAAGATGTGGGGGCCTCTTTCTTCTGCCCAGCCCTCGCTCGTGAAACAAAGGCTCTGACTTGGGTGCACAGGCCAAGAACAAAGGGGCCCTGCTCATGAGGCAGTGATTCACACCAGAAGAGGCAAGCCAAGAAAGCCTCGGACTGCTACTTCTACCCTCCACTGTGCACTGAGCTCCTGGAACAGGGTCGCCACTCAGGGAGAAGCTTGTTATTGCGTCTACCTCCAGTTCTAGGGCCCTGGTTCAGAGAGTTTTGCCTGGAAGGAAGCAGATAGTAAAACAGATAGTTCCTAATCTTCCCAAAGGAATTGCCTTTATTTTCAGTGGAGCATGGAGAAATTCAAATCTAGACTCTCTCAAGAATAGTAGAGGTTGTAGTGAAAGGTAATTGAGATACTCGTGGGTTTAATGAAGATATAGCCCAGACTGTAGGCCAGCTAGTTTACAGAAAATGGAGGAGAAGGTATAAGAGAGCAGGGGGTTAGAACAAATATGAAGCATGGACATCAGAAACCATCCCATCAAAGGAGTTACAATTTGATTGGATTAGTTTGTAGAGCAATTTATACCCCAGGTTATTGTTGAAAACAATCATGAAGTCATCAGGCAGTTTAACAGAATTTAACGGCCCAACGAGGTCAGGAGAAAAGTCTTTCTAGAGAGCCCTACCAATACCACTATCATCCCAGATATGCAAAGCTGCATCTCTCTGAGAAGCAATATCAGAGGCTTAACACTGTGGGGAGAAAATACACTTCACTAAAATAATCCAGCCAATCCCTAAAATACAAACAAACAAATAAGAATAACAAGCCCTGGGGTGGGAGCAATTCCCAGAGTTACCGCAATACATTATCTAAAATTTCCAGTCTCAATTCCCACCCTACCTCCCTCCCTCACCAAAATTATGACCCATACACAGGGGGAAAAAAAGCAGGCTACATCAACTGCCTGTGAGAGCAAGTAGATTATGGATTTAACAGAAAAAGATCTCAAAATTGCCATTATAAATATGTTCACGGAACTAGAGGGAAACATGGTTAAAAATGTAAATGAAGTTTGCATCAAATAGAGGATATCAATAAAGAGCTGGAAATTATCTTTAAAAAAGAACCAAACATAAAATTTTGGAATTGGAAAAAAATATAACTGTCCAAAATATTTTAAAAGTCCAAGATAAGAACAAATTCTTGAAAGCAAGAGAAAAATGATTGTCCTTTACAAGAGAGCCCCTATAACATTGATTGCTGACTTAAGAAGAAACAAGGTAAGCCAGAAGGCAGTGGGACGATATATTCAGAGTGCTCAAAGAACAACAGTCAACCAAGAACCCTATATTCAGCAAAGCAATTTTTCAAAACTGAAGGCAACCTAAAGTCTTTCCCAGATATACAAAAACCGGGAGAATTTACTGCTAGCAAACCCACCTTTCAAGAAACACTAAAGTTCTTCAGGCTGAAAGCAAGTGACTTAGAACTATTCAAATACACACATACACACACACACCATCACCACCACCACCACTATCACCAGTTAACAGTAATTTCGTAATTATAAAAAAAATTTTAATCTCTCCTAAAAATTATAAAAAAATCTCTCCACTCCAGACATAGCAGGCTTCTCTCTGGGCTCCAAACACAAGTATGCTCCCACCTTGGGACCCCTGTATTTGTTTCCGGAGCCTGGGAAACGCTTGCACCAGATATTTGCATAACCAGTTCCCTCATTTCCTTTGGGCTTCTGCTCAAATGTCAACTTATTAGATTTTTCTGGATCAGTCTGTACAAAAGAGCAAGCTTCTGCCACGACCCCGGCTCTTCCTAACCCCTTTCCTGCTTTCTCTGTCTCCATAGTGTTTGTTACTATCTGACACACTGCATGTTCTTGTTTGTCTGTTAATTGCCTCTCCTTAATACAATGTAAGCTCTATGAGAGCACAGTCTTGGAGCTTTTGCTGCTATATCCCTGGTGCCTAGAACTGTCTAGACCACAGTATGGCTCAATAAAATATTGTCGAATGAATGAATAAACCAGGATTCAGCAGCCACAGTTGGGCCACTGAATCCTAAGTCTCTGTGAGTGTCCCTATCTATTATGATCACCACTTGGGAAAACCAAAGCTAATGCCTGCGTCCACAAGAGCACTACACTCTGCCCGCTGCCTACCCACCCCCGACACTACCCTACAGGCATTGCTTTCCACTGACTGCCATTGATCTCCTGCTAAAATAATTAAGTCGTTAATTTGCTAGGTTTAAGGTATAGTTTGTTTTAGATGTCTGTGCATTTTTATTGTATTCAGTAAGGATTTGCTGAGAGTCTAGGATGTACGTTTACTATAGTATTGTGCCAAGGGCTTTAGGAGCTACGGACATTAGAATAATGTGGATGCTGCCTAATGAAGTTTATAATTTCATTACAATGTCCAGAAAGGATAGCTGGAGATTTAAAAGTCTTCAAAACTCAAAGAAAAGGAATTATGGTAAAATCAGAGGTGTAAAGGTTATAACTACAGACAGGGGTTCTTATTCCCACTCCCAGTGGAACTCTAGAGCTGCTTTCTACCAGCTCATGAAAACCAATTGATTTTTCAAAAATTTTGCAAGCCAGTTGCTAAACACAACCATTATTAAAAATTAAATTATTTTAACATCAATTAAATAAATTATATTAAAAACAAAAGTTGTAAAAATACATAAAATCATCACTTTCTTATGATTTTATTACATCTTACTATCATTTATGCCCTTGAAGTTATTTATGTCTATTATTATAACACAAATACTATATACTGGTGAGCTACTGAACATCTCTTCCAAACTCTACATTCAGTGACATCACATTGGAGGCCTGAAATCTGTCATGGTGAAAGTGAAAGTATTTATACCATGGAAATCAGTAAATCACTATGAATCAGGGCTTAATTTATTGTTTTGTTGATTGTTGAGACTTAGGAAAGTGATAGAGGATATGTTAGTAATGCTGATTAAAATTAAAAGTGTATCATGTCTGCAGCTGTTACATTGTGAAAACTCAAAATGTTCTTCCAGTACTTGAAATCTACTGCCCGAGTCAGCAAAAAAGTAGCTCACATCACTGAGAAATGAGCAAAAATTCCAAAATACATCTTTGTTGTTTTACTTAATTCATGTCATAATATGGCATTCATGTAATAATTATACCTGCTCATCATTTGCAATCTTAGTTGACGAGGGATACAAATGTTCGGCAGAAATCAATGAAAGCATTCTGAATATGTGGAATTCATAATAAAGAGTATCATACATTTCTAAATTTATAAATAATGTACTACACATCTTTTTGATCAGAAAAAGTGATAAACTTATGTATGTACAAATTTGCATACTTTTCTTTCAGCAAGCTGGTTGTTAAATGTTTCCAGCACACTACTTCCTACCCCACTCCTCTCACTTGTATTATATCATGTAAATTAAGTCATTTGTATGACATAATAAGAAGTATATACTTCGTCTCTGGGTTCTTGGCACAGAGCTCCTAAAACCTTTGTGATTTCCTGAAGGATAGGGGTGATAGGAGCATCTTCTGTTATAATATTTGCTCTTCATCCCAGCTTCCTGACACAGGAGCTTCTAAGATCCTTGGAATCTCTGGAATGACAAAAGTGTCTTTTTGTATGCTCATGAGATGACTGGTGACTGCAGAGGGTGGGGGGCATCCCTCGACAGCTTCAGTGTGGGGGCTGGTCATCAGAAAAACCAAGGCATGATTAGAGGGCTGGAGTTTTCAGCCCTACTCCCCCGACCTCTGAAGAAGGGAGAGGGGCTGGAGATTGCCTTGATCACCAATGGCCAATGACTTAATCAACTATGCCTACATAATGAATCCTCCATAAAAACTTTAAACGAAGGGATTTTGAGAGTTTCCAGGTTGGTTCCCACATGCCAGGAGAGGGGCACACTCTCTAACTCCAAGGGACAATGCTCCTGTGCTCAGGACCCTTCTGGACCTTGTGCTATGTACTTCTTCATCTGGCTATTCTATAACCGATTGGTCAGAACTACAGATGACAACCTGGGACTTGCAATTGGTGTCTAAAGTGGAGACAGCCATGTGGGACTGAGCCCTTAACCTGTGGTGTCTGCATCAGCTCCAGGTAGTCAGTGTCAGAATAAATTAAATTGTAAATTATAGGATATTCAGTTGGTGTCCACAGAGAATTAGAGAATTGCTTGGTGTGAAAAACCAACACATCTGGTGTCGGAAGCGTTGTGAGTAAAGAGTTTTCCTTTACTTTGTAACTGACTTTACACAAAACCTCTATGTGAAAGATTTTTTATAATTCACATCTATGAGTCTACATAGAATTATATATAGAAATATATCATAGGATTATCCACATAGTAGGGTTGAATAGTTTGGATGGCATATTTTCTCCCCTGTTACATATGACTAAATTAACTTAAATGATATATTAATACATTTATATATGCTAATAACCCTTCCCATTTAGATTTGTAAAGACTCTTTTATGTGATAAATTGTGGCAACTATAAAATAGGAAGATAGTGTATGATTTTCTTACAATTCACATTTTTATATTTCTGCACTTGAAGTGTGTGCTACCCTATATTAAGCCATTATCAGTACAATGTGGGTAGATGTGCAAATCAAGAAATGGATACTCAAGCATCTCTGGCTCTGCTTTATGTCTCTGCAAAGACAATTATCACAAAACACAAAATGAAACAGAACTCGCTTACTATTAAAAGCAATAAAACATGATGTTGCAACTTTGACAAGACCTTTTAAATATCTGTTTTGCTTAAAGTTCACAAAATATGTCATTAAATGTGTTTCAATTTATATAACTATTATGTTAAAGCTATTTTATTTTTGTATGACAGGAAAGCATTTGCATTTTTAATTCATTTTAGAATAAAATAACACTAAACATTTTAATTCTAACTTCCAATATTTTAAAATAAAACTAAGGATGTTCTGGCCTAGTTTATTGCATATGCTTCTTTTTAACTACTTAGATGTGAACTTTGAGGTCTCTTCCTACCAGACCCACACCGGTTGAGCACCCTATAGACAAAGTTATTTGACATACTTTGGGAAGTGCTCTAAGAGATAAAATTATGCGGGAATTAATCCTCCCTTGTTACCTATACTTCTTGTGTGGGTTCAGTGACTCACTGGCCAGACAGTCTGTTCACAATTGGTTCATAATAATTATCAATTGACTTGTTGATTCAGTCCAATAGGTTGAATGGCTTTAGTGTGTACAGCTGGCATGCATTCTCTCAAAGGAAGTGTTCTAGTTGAATTTTCCAAAAATTAGAAGGCATTTTCTTGGAAAGCATGGTGTGTCTGGAGTTTATTTCCTCTATCATTTTGATAAAGCCTATGTCTGCTGGACTTCTGGGCATGAAGATCACAATATCTTCCCAGGCATTCTGTGTCTTTCCAACATATTACAGAAATGGACTTGGCTCAGGAATATCTCTTCATCTGTGTCTCCATGAAGACAACCAGCAGAAAAGAGAGAAATAAAGTCAATTGCTGATTGCTTTCTTTACATAACTCCAACAGTTTTTCTTCCTCTCCTTTAATATGATTGTAAAAGTATAACTAAAATTAAACTAAACACTGTAAACAGTATATAAATAAAAAAATAATGCCAACATGAGTATTATAGGCATTTTAATAAAGAGAAGAAAGACCAGAAGACTGAAGACACAATTTTGCTTTCAGCTTTTCATGTGACATATTTTAAATACACCTGCCTGCTCATCTTTCATAGTGGCTGTTTGACTGTCACGATGAAGCCCTAGTAAGAAAACTATCGATTTGATCTGCTCACTCTGGGCACCCACATCTTATCTTCATTCATAGGTGTCCAACTAGTTTGAGTATCTATTGTTAATCTAAAAGGGATTTTTAATGTGAGTCTTTTAAAAAAATGGATAGCTAAGAAAAAAGTGAACTTCACTAAGGAACAAGAAAACCCTTACTATATCTAATAATAATAATATTAATAATAATAATGATGATGATAATGGCTGTGATGATTAATTTTATATGTCAACTTGACTGGGCCATGGAATACCCTGATATATGGTCAAACATTATTCTGGGTGTTTCTATGAGGGTGTTTTAAATGTTTTTAACATTTAAACCAGTAAAGCAGATTTACTGTAAGTTGATTTACTGAAAGCAGATTGCTCTCCTCAATGTGGGTGAGCCTTATCCAATCAGTTGAAAGTCTGAATAGAACAAAAGGCTGACCCTCTCCTGACTGAAAAAGAATTCTCCTACCTGATAGCCTCTCAATTAGAATATCAGTACTTCCTGGTTCTACAGCAGCTTCTGGCCTTCAGACCTGAACTGAAGATTTGGACTTGCCAGCCTCAATAACTGCATGAATCAATTTCTTATATTAAACACCTCTCTCCTTCTCTCTCTCTCTTCCACTTCTTCCCTCTCATATATATTTATATAACCCTGACTAATAAAATGGCTATATTCACCACTATGCAATGGTCATTACCTTTATCACCTCATTTAATCCTCATGAGCCTATAAGTTGGGTTTCACTCATTATGCCCACTTTATATATGATGAAACTGATTTAAAACAGGTAAATTACATTATCAGGGTCAGTGAACTAATTAATAATAGAGCCAGAGCCTGAAAACAAATGCACTGCTTCCGATGTTTCATTTTTTGAGTATTTACTATTATCTTATTTTTCACTGTGGCAGAAATGATCAGTGCTCACCAAAAATTCATGTGTTCCTTGACATTTCTCATCCTTCCTTTCAGTTAAGTTGGGCTGTGTGAATAGTGCTGCTCAATGAAATATATGTGGATGTGACATGTGACCTTATGGAGCAGGAAATTAAGAGCTGATATGCCACCTTCATTTTTCTTCCCCTGCCTGATCAGCCCTGGAGGACACCTGTTCCAGCTGACATAGTTACAAAATGAAAGCAGTCCAAGTCGCTGAGTCATCTTTTGGATGAGAGTCACACAAGAAAGTCATCTAAACTACATCAAACTTTGAGTATGAAATAAACTTTTATTGGGTTAAGCCACTGATATTTTAGTGTTGTTTGTTATCATACCATATGGTATACCTATTAAACTCCAATTATACAAGTATGAAATAATGTCAAAAGTGATAAGCAGTTAAAACATAATCATGAATTTATGTATATAATGTAACATAACAAGGCTTCAGAACCAGGCTACCTAATTCAAATCCCAATTCCACTAGCATTAGAGCTTGGACAAGTAACTGACTTAGATGAGTTACTTATCCATTCTGTTCTTCTCATGTGTAAAATTGTGATGATCAGATGAGTAAATATAGAAATATCTCAGAGATATTGCAGGTTCAGTTACAGACCACTACAATAAACCAAGTATTGCCACAAAGCAAGTCATGATCGTTTTGCTGGTGGAGGGTCTTGCCTCCAATCTGTAAAAAATTCAACTTCTTTGAAACACAATAAAGGAAACTACAGTAAAATGAGGTATTCCTGTATACCTAAAGCTATATGTTGGCATATACTGAGTATAAAATATGACCTATGTACATAAACAATAATTTATATTTGCCAGTGTAAAACAAGTTTTTATTATTCACTCAAGTTTAATAAACAAACAACAAACATGTTTAACAAAGCCATACGGCCAACACTAAACAAAGATGAATGAAACATGGTTCTATTTTATAGAGTTCATGACTTATTAGAAGAGCCAAGTGATTAATGTTAAAATTTAACAAGTACCACAAAGAACCATTTTCTGGGTTTCTACTATGTCTTCGTAACATTTCCACCTTCTGACATGCAATTCCAGAACTTCTGGCATGAGTAACACAGCCTATTTTGCTGATGTGGTAGTAAGAACATCAGTCTCCCAATTCACACCCTGGATTCTGTTTCTTCTCTCTCCAAACCATTTTCTAGGCTATCTCTTAGAACATAGATCTGATTAATTTATGCTGCTACTACTTGAAAATCTTTTATATATCTCTATTCCCTATAGAATTAATTATTGCAGAGTAGCAAGACTCACCTGCAGCCCCCAACTATCTGCAGCTAACATCCTCTCATATAGAAGAATAACAGGTGAGGTGCCCTATAAAGAGAACTGGTCTAGAAACCCTCAAGACAGGCCTAAATTCTTCCTCTTATCTTTTTAACCTTGGGTGAAACACAGAACTTCTCTAAATCTCAGTTTCCCCATTCATAAAAAGGAGATATTACCTGTTCTTTATATTTACAAAGGTTGATAAGAGAGTCAGATGACATCATAGGCATGGAAATAATTTATGATTTATAAACTATAAAACTCTCTATATATTACTTACATATTTATCTATATAATGTAATGCTTCTAAAACTTTAGTGTAGGAAAAATATTCTTTTGAGGATGTTGTTAAACATAAATTCACCCAAGTGCCTCTCCCAGAGATCTTAATTCAATAAGTCAGGTAATCTGATCTTTTGCCAAACCCTGCAAGTGATTCTGAAGCAGGTGGTCCATGGCCACACTTGGAAGAATTCTGATGTAAAGTGTCATAAATTCCAGAAGGAAGAATCCTAACCAACATAAATATTTTTTGACCCAACAAAAACACATGTTGGTCAATATCTACTTTTCTATTTTTTATCATCATTCTAAAATAGAAACTGTTGTCAGACTAGTGGCAAACTGGAAATTGATATATTTATTGAGAGACCCAAAAACATTTATTGAGAGGCCTAGAAAGTTTCATAGGCTTTCATCTCATTTCAGGCCTTGGAAAAAATAAAAATATATAGCTTTAATTTCAATTTAATGATAAATGGACTGACACTCAGACGTGTAGAAACAAAGTTCAAATCTCTGGTACCATCTGGAATGGAATTTGAGAACTTTTAAAACCTGACAATAAACCCATAGACTTTCCGTCTCTCATGGCTGCCTCCTAGATGGAGCCAGAATTGGCTATAAGCCAGACTTTGTAGAAGCTCTTGAGGTGTAAAGGTAGCTATTATCAGTTCTGATGAGCTTCAACTCACAAATCGATATTTTTCCATTACCAGCTCTGCCTCCAGACATTATTGTATCTGAAACATTGAAAATATTACCTCTACTATAGTTATTCCTCTTCTCCATATTGACCACGTGACCCAAGGTACTTTGTATGTGGTGTAATAAAGGCTACAGCTGTCCCTAATAGAGCAGCCCGGATCAGAGATTCAGAGGAAACTAATGGTGATAATACTTGAGGTTACTTCCTTTGGTAGAAATTCCAAATAAAGCTCTTTTCTACCTTGATGATGAGAAATGTAAACAAGGAGCTGAATTTATATATATATAAGATCTACATATCTCTATACCTCAAGATATAAAGATATATAGATATATTAGTTGCTTAAAAGCATTTACTAAAAGCCCTTTGGCAAAGACAAAATAAGCAATCTAAAGGTCTTATATTTTTGCCACCCAATTAGTTTGGCATTTTTTTTAAAACAACAAATAAAATAAATTAGAAGGGATCATATAATTTTCTGACCAAAGCACACAGAAGTCTTAGCAAAAAAAAAAAAAAAAGAGAGAACTTACTTCTCAAACCTAGTTTATCTTAAAAATGCAATTAATAACAATAATCAAGCACTCTAAAATTCAGAGGCGCATGAAGACATAGAAAAAGTCATTTTTACATATAAAAGCAATAAAGTCAAGATAGTTTTAAGTCCAAATAAATCTTTGTTTTACTTGAAGGAAGCATTCATATTTTTACTTACTCCTTGATATCTGCTTGAAGCTAAGTGTTTATAATGCATTAATAGAAAACTTTCAGGAAATGAGGCAAAGTAGTAAAAAAGAAAATATAGAAAAAATATTCTAAATATAGGAAAATATCCTGTGTACCGTCCTATAGCCTACTATCCACAGATTTTAAAAAAATAATCTATAGCAGATGTGCAGCAGAAACTGAGAGAAATTTTTACTTGCGCTAATCTGAGCTAACAGCTGTTATTAGGGCTGATTCTGTAATACTTCTGTCATCACTTCTAAAAACCAGCTTTTCATATGTGAAAAGGGGAATTTGCAAATATGAGAGGGAAACTTTAAGGATTATAAATTTGGCTGTTATCGGTCCTAAAGTTCATCACCCTTTAAACTCACAATCAATATTTTTCCATTATCAGCTCTGCCTCCAGACATTTTTATATGGAAGCATTGAAAATATCATTTCTTTTGTGTCATTCCTCTTCATTCTATTGACCACATTTTTGAAGAAACTCATATAGAATTTTGAAATTCTGGTCCTGCAGATAAACTTCAAATGAATATATCTCAACATGTAAATGTTCTGGTAACTCAGACAAAGGGCACTATAATATAGTGATAAATACATAGCACAGGCTTTGTAGTCAGACTGCCCAGACTTAAATACCACCCGTGCCACTTGGTGACTCTGGACAAATTATTCAAGTTCTTTGAGCCTCTATTTCCTTCTCTGCCAAGTGGGGATAATAAGAGCATCTACCATTGTCAAGGATGTTTTGAGAATTAAATATCATACATATGTGTATGTATGATATATGTACATGAGGTATAGCTCTGAGCATATGTGTGTGTGTGTGTACACGTGTGTGTGTTTAGCTTTAAGCCATGCCTATCACATTATGCACATTCTTTAAGCGTTAGATGTTATTGTTGATGTTATTTATTATTATTGTCATTACAAAGCTACAATACAACTTAATCTACAGATCAGACTGGGGCATTGATTAATTTAAAAGCTGTGTCTCTTACATAAAACTAAATCATGAGAAAAGTCCAACCAAACATATTTCATTTTTTTTCACTAAGAATTGTTTTGAAGAAGTTAAATTTACTTAATGAACTGCCCGTTTGGTGGTGTGTACGCACATAGAGACTATGACCATGATTCATCTCAAAGCTGCTTTATCAAATTCAGTTCTCAGTCATGAATCAGTTCGAGGACATCAAAGATTTCTATAATTTCACATTCAATTTGTGGTAACCAGGGAAGTTTGTTTGGGTTAATTACTCAAACGACGCATTTCAATTTGTGCTTATCTAATATTTAAGCATAAGATAGGATTTTTTGCTACACTGTTTGATGAGGGTCCCAATGAGGCTGGGGGCAAGTTTTTTGTCTCTAAGTTGACTTGATGGTTAACATGGGGGAGTGAGGTATTGTTTTCCAAGAGAGAGAGATTGTGTTTTTAACCATTTTTTCTGGAAATCAAAGAGCCATGGGTTTTTTTTAACCATTAGTAATGTAATTTCATTTTTGTCTTCATTAACAAAAATACATAGTTTGTATATAAAGATTGCTACAGAATCATTATTCTTCCTTTTCCTATTGAAAATAAAACCCCAACTCTTCTTTTCCTGACATACTCTCCTCCAAATAGCTCTTCCAACTCTGCCCTTTTTCATCTGTCAGACATTGATTTTTTTTTCAGCATTTAATGGAATGAAAATTAAGAGGACCACATTGTATTTAAAAAAAAAACTCTCACCTTTTCGCTCCTTATTTTGATAAAATATGTTTTCAGACACCAACATATTCAAGCGTGTCAGCTCTAACTTGGGAAGAAATATGGTTTTTCATTACTTTCTTCTAAGTCCACAGGGAAAGGACTAAATGTGAGCTTTTACAGAAACTACCAAATATGTGAATTCTTTTATTGCTTTTTACATTTTTCAGAAACTCAATGGTAAATTTTTCTAACTAAATATTTTGAAGTGGGAGGTCATATCTTTTAATTGAGCATGGTCTTAAAGCTAACATCCTAACTGTGGCTCTTTATTTGCCTTGTCATTTTAGTATCTAACACTCCATTAGTTTTAGCTGTTTAACAAAAAGCAACTGAAATGCACAGGATAACAGAATAATAAGGCAACTGATAGCATTCTTCCTGCCAGATAAACATGCCTCACAGAAGGCTTAACTGTCACATACCTACAGTTTCAGCTGTTTGAGAGTTTTGATAATAGCCTGAAATGTCAAAATTCGGCTGCCAACACTAAACCGTCAGCTTTCAAAATGCTTTATGAGGGCTTGTCCCTTAGGGCATAAATTCCAAGGAGCAACTGAGCTGCCCTACAACTTGACAGCTTATCCTAGTTCAAGGGAGAGCCTTGCATCTGTGCAGATCTAGGAAATGTAACCACAGTTCTAAGATAAGCTATGATTGGAGCACCACCTCTCAGAAAATAGCACAGAGGCCATTTGGGTGCTAGATAGTCAAAGGGCTTTTGAGGTCTCTGGAAATGAAGCTAACTTCAGCTACACTAGTTGGATCACAGCTGGGCAGAAAGCACTCCTGCACTGCTTCAACCAAGATTCTCAAGGTGGAAAACGATATCCTGTGACCACTCCTTCCTCTGCTGTTGACCCTGCTAAGTAGAAGCAATTTCCCCGACTACGAGTGCAATTTCTCATCAAGCATTACATAACTCATATCATTTCATCTTCCTAAAATAAATTATTCATGTCGTTTGGGAATTCATCTGGAGCTGCAGGTCAAATGGCCCATTTGCCGCTAAATTACTGTTAACATTTTTTTTTTCTTCTGATTTATTAGCTGTTTATACAAAATATTGCTTGGCTATAACGCATTTTCCTCAGCACAGTTTTTCTGTGACAAAGCACATCTTTATTTTCTTTCAACTCCCCAAGATTGTTAAAGATTATTGGTGGCCCTAAAATAAGTAGAATACCAGCTCCCCAAAAGTTCACATCAGATACAAAAAATTTCTCACCTGATACTATCCCATCAGAGTCTTGAATACATAAAATGGCTATTCTAGGAAAACAGTGCATTGTGATGATAAGTAGTCTGTCTGACTGAGGGGTTTGTATTCCAGCTCTTTCATTTCTTAGCCACGTGACAAGAGGTAAATCATTTCCCTCTCTTAGCCTGACTGGCTTCATCTCTAATGTGAACATATTGTTAGCACCAATTTTGAAAACTATTGTAAAAATTAACTAATATATATAGAGTGTTTATACCACTGCCAGACATTTAGTAAATGCTCATAAATATTAACTATTATTTTTTCCACATTTAAATTGTTACATTATCTTGATTTGATCTTTCCAGGAATTCACTGTGTTTTTTAAAAAATGATAAAGACAGTGAGTCAGCAAATAGTGCCATTATGTTACTTCTGGAATGTGTGTCAATAATCTAGCCATGGAACCTAATCATTATTCTATCAAGGATTAGTAAACTAGATATCCACGTAGGCACCTAGGAAAGGGAGAAGTTGCCTCCTTAATAGAGGAAGCATCCATATGAATTACTGAGACCCAGTTCTTACCTACCCAACTACATTTCCTTTGAGGGCCTGCCCAAACATCTTATCTCAAGTAACTCCCATTCTGTCATATTACCTTGCTTGTTTCCTTCATAGATGTATAAGTATCTGAAATTACCACTTTAAAATTTTTGTTTACTCCTTTATTTGCTAACTCCCCCACACATTTATCACACATCTCTATTTCTACTTCTCTTTCTCATCTACAAAATTCATGACAAAAACATTCCTACTGTTTTATCACCACCTTGCACAATGGAAGCAACGCTTACAACAAACCTTTGCAGCACTCTCCTGCTGCCCATGGGAAACATCAATGCAAATATGTGTAGCTCTAATCGTAGGAATAAGAACTATAATCACTGTCAGCCATCACTGTTAAATTCCAAATTGATGTACTAGCATTATACAGTTGGAAAGATGGTTATAAAATTATTATTTCAGCTTTTGTCCCTTGTTCTCAGAGTATTATTCTAGGAGTAAAAATGTATACTCTAAAATGAAACTATGTTATCCTGATATTTAACTGAGTCATTCATCTTTAATTAATTTATTAAAGTTAAAGACAAAAGAGTAAATATTGTCCTGTTAACTGTGAGGATTTCCAAACAGACTGGTCTCAATTCAAGGCATTTGGTGATTGCTCTGTATCATAGGTGCCTTGTATTTTCTATCTGCCCAGGCTTGCTCCTTTTTTTATGATGCTGAAAGGTAGCATAAGAGATCATCTTTGACTTTAAATTAAATTATTACATGAAAACTATTACAACCAAAGTGCGATCTAGTATGTTGGTCTGCACATAGCATTTGCATATTGAGTATAGAAAGTTCTTTATGTTGAAATTACTGAGATACTAGTATATTTGGTTAGCTTTCCTTTGCAAGAGAACAAATTTAAGAAATATTTCTGTAAGCATCGCTTTCCATGTGGGATTGACCAAGGTCACTTAGTGGTGTTCAGTTGGCAGAGAAAGATACCAAATGAGTTCACTCACATATCTGATGCCTTGACAAAGATGGCTGGCTGAAAGAAGGCTGTTGAACAGATCATCTCTACATGGCAGTCTCAGGGTAGTAGACTTCTTACATGACAGCTCAGGGCTTCTAGAGGGAGTATGCCAAGAGACATGAGTGGAAGCTGTCAGAATGTGAGTACATATGGAGATAGGTTTTTTCGAGAGGTAATTAAGTTAAAGTGAGGTCTTTAGCGTGGGCCTCAATCCAATATGACTGGTGTCTTTAGAAGGAGAAAATGTTAGGACAGACATGTACAGAGGAAGACCATGTAAATACATAGGGAGAAGACAGTCATCTACAAGCTAAGGAGAGAGACTCAGAAGAAACCAACCCTGCCAACATCTTGACCTCAAACTTCTAGCCTCAAGAGTTGTAAGAAAATAAATTTCTATTGTTTAAGGCCCCCAGTCTGTGGTACACTTTCATATGGCAGCCTCAGCAAACTAGTACAGTGATTTGGGCTTTAGTTAATGCATCAGTAAATTTCACCATTGCTCTTTTGTTCAGCCACTGAAGCAGATATGCTGGATAGTGCTAAAGCTAAAATTTGTTATTCCATAGATACTTTAAATAGTTTTCCATTAATTTCAGATACAGCAGTAGGAATTGTCAAAAACAAGAGTAATAAGCAATCTACTTTAGAAACATTTGAACTCATATCCTAATATTTACAAAAAGAAAACTATCTGAACAAATTTGCAGATGGGTTACTTGTTTGCTTCTTTTTTAATCATTAAATAAAACTGTAACTGTTTTGTCAATTATTTTCATAGGTCACTTTTCAATTTCTTTGGCATTTGCTACAGTTTTTTCATAATGGATTTTCCATCTATTTTAATTAATCGGGTTGAAACAAAAAAAAATCTAAATAAATGAGCACCTATATTTAGCCCTTGAAATCTTATATCTAGCTGGAATAGGTCTAGCTGGAAATCAATCTCTCTCTTTCTCTCTCTCCTCACCGCTCTTAATTCTTTTTCCATTTGCTCCCAGTTTCCTCCCTCTCTTAGTTTTCTTCTTAGTTTTCTAGTTACTTGTGTTCATAAAAGTGTTTTGTATACTCCTCTTCCAATGACCATCCTTTAAAAATCAATGTGCCCCATAAATCTGTAACCAGACTCTTCTCTTTTCCCTTTACAAACATTCCCTGGATGATCTCCTTCATCTTCAAAGTTTTAACTATCCTCAATGTGCCAAAGACTCCAAAATATTTATTTCCAGCCCAACTATTTCCATGTTCTCCAGATCCATACATCCAAATCCTAACTGGAACCTTTATTAAAAGTTCCACTGGCCCCTCAAAGTCAACAAGTCCAAAGATTCATTTGTCATTAGTCTCCTAAGGCCCGCTCCTCCATCTTGTTCATTAATATCGAAAATGATAAGTCACACAACCAATTACCCAAACAGAATAATTGAAATCATTCTTGACCCTTTCCTATTTTATCCCACACATAAAGTCAGTCCTAAAAATATGAATCCTTCTTTTTCTTAATATCTATGTTTTTAGGACTGACTATATGTGTGGGATAAAATCTGTTTTATATATATACACACACACACACATATATATGTGTATATATTCTGCTAAGAAGAAAAACTATGCAGTTAGCAACTTACTCAGCAGGCTGAGAAAGGAGATACACACACACACACACACACACACACATATATATATATATATATACACACACACATATGTATGTACGTGTGTATGTGTGTGTGTGTATGTATGTATGTATGTATGTATATGTATGTATTCCTATTTCTAGCACCTGAGTTCTAGCTCTTATAATTTATTTTCTAAGTTTGCCTAAGACATCCCTTCCCATGGCTTTGCCCTGTTCCTAATTCACCCTCCACACTACAACTGAAGTGTTCATTCTAAGAGGAATATCAGATCAAGCCTCCTCCTTATTTAGAATTCTTTAACGGTGCCACATTGGAATCACACCCAGATCTGGGTAGTCCAAATTTTCTAACATGGCATTCAAGGAGCGTCAATATTTGGTCCTTGTTTCTTCTCTTGACTAATTCCAGCTCCTTATTTCAAAACACACTTTAGATATCACTTCACCCAGAACACTTCCTGCTCTCTCGACTCACCCTAATTTTTGTCCTTTTTTGCCTCGTGCCTACCCCCTACCTCCACCAAATCACCTTCATATCTTTTTACAACTATGCATATATTTATCTCTCACCAGGAGACTATGACCTCCAGACAGCAGCTATTGGATCTTATTTGGTGTCCTGAGTACATAATTACCATTCAACATATATTTTCTAAATAAATGAATGAATACAGTTGTCATATTGATAAATTTTTCATTGGATCTCTCAACTAAGGTTTAAGAATGAACAACAATGTCCCTCAATGCCCTGAAATAAAAACCTAGAACCACAGGAAGCACTTTCCAGGGAGTACTCTGTCCATACAAAGCAGAGACCCACTCGTTTGGAGAGCAGTCCGTGAAGGTCCTGTCCTGTTTGTTTGCTGACTCTTGAAAAACACCTAACCAGAAGATGACTGAATGGTGGTAATTTAAACAGCCATTACCTACCTGTTCACAGACTGGAAACGTTTCTGGTTGGTGGGAAGAAGAAACATAAAGATGCTCTTAAAACAAAGACACTGAGCTGGCAGCAAATGACCAAACACATGTGAGGGCAATTAACTCTCAGGACCATGACTCTTAATATTCAGTGCAACAATCAAGTGCAGAATAACAGGATGTAGTTTATAAACGTAACAGTGGTAGAGGGAAAAAATAAAACAATACCTTGTAAACACAAACTAACCTATGTATTGCAATATATTTTTATCTCTTTAAAATAAGTATATTCTTTGACTGTATAATGAGCATGAATCTCAATCCACAATTCTAGATATGTAAACAAATCTTTATTTTTCATAATAATTTCAGGCTCAAAGCATCATTTTATTGAGATTGTGAAAAACTTAATATTAGCTCTCTTCAAGTTCCCTGTCCCTTTCAAGAGAGTTCTCTCAAAGTTCTAGGATCTTCTGCAAAGCAAGAAGGTGGAGAGTGGAGTACCCTGTCTTCAGTCACCATTCAGACAGGTTGCCTGTGAGGTACATGATATCCTTTTCAACAGGTCTGTAGGTCTTTGTTGCTTCTGTGGGGAAGCTATACATGATTCTCTTTGCCCAGACTCAACTGTCATCTTTTTTCCCCCCCAGAGGATATCAAAAGTAAAACACAGGTCCTCTTTCAATCCCAGTAACCATGGATTTTACTCTCTTTCTCTCATCAGACTGGGAGCATCTCTTTATTGATGTGAAGTACTCCCTAAAGGCATTTTATCTAAACCTGTGACTCCTCTGCCTGAACTGGAGGTTTTTTGGTAGCAGAAATTAAATAAATGGACATTTCGTGTGTACATCACTGTTCTGACCATTTTTCATTTGTAAGAAATCAAGCCACTTAATGTTGCTTAGATAATCAATTAAGTCCAGATTACCAGGACTTAATTTTCGAAATAAGTCTGTAAAGGGTGGCACATACATATCTAAGGAAATCATACTGGTAAGGTAATGAGTGTAGCTGCTGGCTGGAGAATGTAGGATCTGTCTAAAGTAAGTGCTATCCCTCACTCCAGACCTGTGGTGAGATCATCCAATTTTCCAGAGATGCAGAAAGTATGGATTTTTGTGTGAAAGTATGGATTTTTGTGCTCTTGGATTTTTAAAAGGCAGCTCAATTATTATAACACAATATGTTCATACATAGTGCAGGCTAAACAAAAGATACCCAAAGGTAGGTAGACTCAGCCTATGAGTTATCAATTTGCATAATCTAGAGACAAGTGTATCACTTGGTCAAAGAATTACTATACCCAATGCTATTCAGGAAAGATTTCTTTTAATCAGAGATTTGTGAAAATCTATCAGCTCTCTTTTTCCACTTTGTAATGAAACAAATTTCTGCTGGAACAAGTTATAAAGGCAGAATATGAGATTTCCTGTCAACAGAAGGCAACGTGATCTCTGGCTCTTTGGAATCACAGACCCCAGCAAAGCCATACAGAGAAGGAATCTACTTTCTTGGGCTTCTCCTCCCCTTTCACCTCATTACCACTTTCTGAATCTTTTCCGAATGCCACCAACACAAACCAATACCTACTCTCCCAACAGAGCCCCATTTCCTCACGTCCTTTCAATAATTGTTAGTAACTGCTAAGATCTGCAAAATCATTTAGAATCATACCATAGTACAAAATTGCACCATCCGCACAAGCACAACCTGAAAGTTACTAAGCTAACAATATTCTTTTCCAAAAAGCCAAGAATTCATATATACAAATTGTTCTTTGCAGTTACACAGACTATTTAAGGTACCATTTGCCCTTTTATTTCACTGAGGTGTAATTTTCATAAGCTTACTTTCTGGCAGGGAATAAGTACTCCTCATTTGTGGTTTCTTTATTGGTTAAATACAGAAGACAAACTCTTCAAAACTCACCATGAAACCTTATTAGTATTTGCAAACTTATTAACACATCATTTAATTTAGTCATCTGTTTAGTTGAGGCATAAATGCTTCCAAAGACTACTAGTATTTTGGTTACATTATATTAGTTAATCTGTAGCCATATAACAAAACACCCAAAATTTAATGTCTTAAAACAACAATGATTTCTGATAATTCAGAGGCTTGGCTGGGCAGTCCCATCTGGTTTTGCCCGGACTTGCTCATGTGATTTCACTAAGCTAGAGGGTTAGCCAGGCTAGGGGATCCACAATGACCTTACTCATATGTCTAGGAGTGGGTGCTGGTTATCACATAGTGTGCCTTGAATCTCCTCAGAATAGAGAACTCAAAAACACATGCACATAATGTAATAAACTTATCTTTGACAGTGGAGCAAACGCCACACAATGGAGCAAAGAAAGTGCTGGAACAACTGGACATCTACATACTAAAAAAATGAATCTAGACACAGACCTTACACCCTTCACAAAATTAAATGTAAACCACAAAGCTATAAAATTCCTAGACAATAACATAGGAGAAAACCTAAATGACCTTGGATATGATGATGACTTTTTAGATATAATACTGAAGGCATGACTCATGAAAGAATTAACTGATAAACTGTACTTTATTAAAATTTAAACCTGCTCTGCAAAAGACAATGTCAAGAGAAAGCAAAGATAAGCCACAGACTGAGAAAAAGAAAATTTTGCAAAAGACACCTTTAATAAAAGACTGTTATCCAAAATACACAAAGTTTCTACCAGATCATGAATTCCACAAGTTTTAAACTCAACAATAGGAAAACAAACAACCATATTTTAAAATGTGCCAAAGACCTGAACAGACACCTCACTCAAAAAGATGGCAAATACTCATAGGAAAAGATGTTCTATATCATGTGTCATTAGAGAACTGCAAATTAAAATAATGAAATGCCACTTACATATCTGTTACAATGGCTCAAATCTGGAACACAGACACCACCAAATACTGACAAGGATGTGGAGCAAGAGGAATAGTCATTTATTACTGGTGGGAATGCAAAATGGTACAGCCTCTCTGGAAGGCAGTTTGATGGTTTCTTAAAAAACTTAAAAAACTCTTACAATTTGATCTGCAATTGCATTCCTTGGTAATTACTTATATATACAATACTCTATGCATGAATGTTTATAGCAACTTTATTCATAACTGCCAAAACTTGGACACAATTAAGATGTCTTTCAGTAAGTGAATGGATAAATAAACCGATACATTCAAACAATCTAATGTTATTTAGCACTCAAAAGAAATGAGCTATCAAGCCATGAAAAGACATGGAGGAACTTTAAATGCATATGAAGAAGTGAAAGAAGTCAAAAGGTTGCATACTGCATGATTCCAACTATAGACATTTTGGAAGAGTTTAGTCACACAGAACAACTCTGGCTCTATCATTTAACTAGATATTTGCCTCAATTCAAGTTACTTAATCTCTCTTTTTCTTAAATTACTCATCCATGAAATGGGACTAAAGAGTGCCTCCCTCATGGGGTTTTTCTGAGAATTAAAGAAAATAATGCATCTAAATTGATTAGCACAGTGCCAGACAGAAAACAATCACTTGGCAACTCTCTCGTGTACGAGAAGCATCCTTCAGTAAACTCTAGCAGGTATAAAGAAAAAAAGCATAGTAAATGCTCTCCAGGATTTCATGAGCTAGTAGAAACTATGAAAATATACTGACGTTAGTTCGTAATAAATTCTGTCATAATTATAATTATGATTTAATCAAGAGTTAAAGGTCTTAAAAGGGAATTCCATTGCAATCTATTGTAAAAATAGAAACCTTCAGGCACCATGACAAGTACAAAGACTGTCTCAGATATTTTCTGACCATATAGTCTCCTGCAGAGTTCAAATCCTGGTATTAGTCAGCTTTATTGCTTTGATGAACATCACAAACAGGAAGCCACTAACTGCTTCATCAGTGCTATATTTAGTGCCGGTGTAGCCCTTACTTAGAGAACCCTATTCCGTATTGATCCTCTTACCTCAGAAATGATATAACTACCCTTGGGAAAGTGAAAATATACAAAGCTATGTGAGCTAAGCTTAGCTCCAGGATTTATGTCTGTAAGATATGAAATGCTAAATAGGCAAGATAGCTGAAGAACACACTTTCATCAAAAAGGCATAGCAACTTGTAGTCCTTGCTATACAAATAATTCCCTAACAACCACACTGAAGAATATGACCACACACAAAAAAGCAACATATCAGAGTTGTTAACATAATTAAAAATATAAGAGGGGGGTCTTACTACTTAGATGTACTCATTTTACATAGCAATAAATCAAAAAATCCTATCCTCAAAAAATTAATTTTATACTTTAAAATTATAAAGGCTTAGAAAAACTAAGAATAATATTAATATCACACTTTAGCATGGGAGATGGGGATAGGAAAGTAATGTGAATTATTACCTCAACTTTTTAAATAGAAAGTCTATAGATGCGGTTTATTGATTTATAGAAGAGCACAGGAATAAGCACATTATCCAAAGTTATCAAAGTAATCTTCAAAAGAAACTTTAAAAGTAGCAACTAAAAGATTTTGCCTTTAGGGAGAATAATTGGGAATGGATGAGTATGGATGAGAAACTGTTACTTTTCAACATAAATTCATCTGTGTTTTTGATTATTTAATTACACATGTGTTATTTTGAAAAAAACACATATTTTAAAATACAACATAAATGCATATTAGAATTACTTATTAATATATTAATATGACTTTAGAGAGATACTTAAATGTGATACTAGGTAACTTTAAAATACAACATTTACATATTATTTTCACCATAAATAATCAAATACAATGAAAAAAAAACTTTATTCTGAAAACCTTAGTATTTTCTAACTTATTAACATTTCTCTAATAAAATAGGTACATGATAGCGAACACTCCTATTTAATAGCTGACAATCCACTCAGCAGCGTAATAGAGAAAGAGGAGACTATACACTTCCAGGCATTGTCAGGAGTATCTGTGTGACACTGAGTAAAGTCACATCACTTATTCTATCGGGCCTCTCTTCAACTGTATGACAGAGGCAAAAAAAAACAAGAAGGTTATTTCAGGCTCAACATTATATGATCTATAACAAAGCGATTCATTTCACGTAATTAGAATCAAAGATTTCAAAAACTGGAAAAGATCTTAGCAGTCAGTCTTTCATCTTCATTCTGCAAAGAGGTAAGTAAGGTCTCATAAAATTTCTAGACCCACAAGAACTAAGGGTGGTAGAATCAGAACTAGAACCCAGATCCATGGACTCTCATGCTACCAACTGTGTCTTCTGTTTCGATCTGCTTCGACTGCCATAACAAAATACCATAGAACCAAAACACCTGTTCTGGAAGCTAGAAGTCTGAGATCAGGGTATCAGCGTGGTCAGTTTCTACTGAGGATTAGCTTCCTGGCTTGCAGATGGCAGCCTTGCCACTGTGTGTTCACATGGCCTCTCCTTGGTGCACGTACATGGAGAAAATCTCGTTATCTTCCTCTTCTTATAATGCCACCAATCCTATCAGATTAGGACTGTACTCTTGTGACCTCATTTAACCTTAACAATGGCTTAAAAGCCTCTTCTCTAAAAACAGTCACATTGGGGGTTGGGGCTTCAACATATGAATTTGAGGTGAACACAGTTCAGCTTATAGCATCTTCTTTCATAAAATGGATGACACAACTTTTTCACATCTCTCTTCTCTGCCAACATAACACAACTCTTGTCTCAATCAATAATTGCAACATTTCAATATGAGAAAAGTAATACTCCAATATGAAAAGGGAAAATATTCCACAGCTTGACATTGTTTCTCATTTCTCAGTGATGACTTAAGAGACTAATTGCATAAAGATTTGTATGTGATATATTTCGTACTTTCTCTACATCAAAGTGTAAATTCAAAGAAACAAAAGTAAAAGTACTAAGTTATCCTGTGAGAGCCTTCCACACGCACTTATCAGTTGCTCTAACCCAGCCTGCTTGTGTACTGTTCTCTCAACAAAATTCCCAAGAGTAAAAACTACAGATTCATTCCCATTAAAGCTAATGGATTTCTAGGAAGAAAATGTTTTGTTCCTGGTTGAACATTTCCTTTGCAGTCCAGTGTCATGAAACAAAGCCCCACATCCTCCTTTCAAACTAATAGAAGCCAATAATACATTCAATGCTTGGGTATGTAAGGGATATATTTTCAGATCGGGATTAAGGAAAAGATCTCATTGGCAAAAGACAAAAAGCACATCAAGTAACTGAAATAAGAAGCTGAGAATAGGAAACTCAGTTTTGGACAAAACTGCTACTTAAATTACAATGTCTCGAAATAGGAAGAAATGCATAAAACCCATGAAGTTGTAGATTGTATAATTTAGTTAATAAAAAGAAAACATAAAAACAAATTTAAGAGAAAAGGTCATGTACTATAGATCAAGTAGAAAATACTTTAGAAGAGGTTTTAGAGACAAAGAGCCAAGGACAAGGAGATATGACTTCATCCTCACAGATCATGTGAGAGGAGATAGTACAGTTATCCATTAAAACCTCCTTTTCTCAGCCTCCCCACCCTATAACCACCTCCCTCCGCTGTATCGATCAGCCCCTCTTTACCTCTCAGAGCTCCCAGGGGTAGACACCTTTACTGTAACCCTTACACAATTCCTTGCAGTGTTTTTCCAAGTGTGGTTCTCACACCATCTGCCTCAAACTCACTTCCACTATTCCCCAGCTCACTCATCCCTACGTGCTTATTAAAAATGCAGATTCTTTGGCAGTTTTGTAGAAAACAACTCTCTAAGGATAGACTGAGAAATCCGCATTTTATCCAGTTGATTATTCTGTACACTATATTTTGAGAATTGCTGCATATGTTAATTAGTAGCTTGTCTCTCATGAAACTGAGTGTCTTCGATGACAAGTACTGTGATTTGTATGCTCCTTCATCACCAATGACAAACTCGAGTAGGTCCGTGATAAGTACATGTTGACTGGGACTCCAAGGAGCACCACCTGGTAAGCAGAAGGTAGGGAAGTGGAACTCACAGAACGACTGACCGAATCTAAGAAATGACATTAAATCTTCAAAATCAAGGTGAAATAAGCAAGAAATTATGTTGGGTTCTTATTCAGAATTGACTCGATACTTCACACACTGTTTCTGAAACATTTACTAATCTTGCTCTGTGTGAAGCCAAACAAGGACAAGTTGAGACTCCAAGGAGTCCTATCACTTGAGGGCGGTGATTCAGGAAAGATGCAGCAGTGGTATTTCTAGATGCCAAAGAGGGCAGCAGGGGAGATGGTCAATGAAGAAGCCAAGAAGTTCTTCAACTCTGAGGAGTGCAGAGGATTTGCCAGTGAAATGTGAGGTTGAGACAAAAACCACATGAGAAATGAGGTGTTGAAGTGAAGCATCTAGGGCTCACACAGGAAGCCACACACCAGAGGCTGACCCTGCGCTGGAGTCGATTCCTACCCTACAACTACACTCGTAAAGGTACACGTCAGGATCGAAGGTGATTTTTCCAGAAAAAAAGAACACTGGGATCACAGCTGGTCAGTGGGAAACAAAAAGCTGAATAGCATGATCTTAATTTAAAGCTGCAAAATTTGCCTCTCATCTGAGTAGGTAGGAGCTAAGGACTAGTGTTAGACCAGGCAACTTCTGTCTTGCCATAAAAAAAAAAAAAAAAAGACATTCAGGCTTGCAAAAGCAGAATATGCTACTGTCTGAGGAGACAAGTTATGAAATACAATATAAATACTAGGTCATGCTTTCATGGTCACGTCGGTCTGGGGTCAATCTAATTATGATACATTAATAACATTAAAAAGGACTATATTTAAATTTGGAAAACATATTTAAACTCATTTTTTGTTGTTTTTATTTGTTGTGAGTCATACAGGTAGAAAATGTTTAGTCTTTTACAAAAGGGCAGCTATCAGCCTCAGGAATTCTGTCCATGTTGAGGCTTAAACCCAGAGCAGAAGGCAGCTGGGAGCTGATGAGCAGTTCAGAATGTAAATGGTTAGAGAGATGTCTCTTACATCTAAGTAGCTAAGAGCTCCTAGAAAAAAATACCCAACTTTGCCTTCTGATGGCCTGGCATTCCTTTCCATGTCTCTATTCTGCTCCTGCTCACAATTCTGTAGTAGTTATTCTAAACCATCTTCCTAAGTCCCTGACCCCACCACTCTCCCTGTCACTTTTACCTGGTAATCTGATAATATTGTCTTTCACAGAGAAAATAAGGTGCCAGTAAGTAGAGCTTCTTCACCTTCCGGCTTGCCCTCTTCCTCTACGCAGAAAAGGAACTTATCCATACCCATCCTCACCCACTAAACACGTACACACATCTGTCTTAGAATTTTTGCCCCAGTATTTACTTGTCAGTCATCCCAACCAGTCTAGCAAATCTTACTTCTCATCCCTCTGGTTCCAGATACATAAACGCTCAACAAATGTTCATGGAAGGAAAGTAGGCAGGAGGAGGGCAGGAGTATTTAGCAGATGTTTGAGATTTTTTTAACATTCAAGGTAAATTTGAGGAGACATTTAATATAAATTTAAAGCCAAAGAGACCCCTTTAGCCTACATAGGCACTTGCCTGTGGCCTCATGAAAACTACAGGTAAGAATAATACCACCAGCCATTTTTTAATTGTTTTTATTTTCAATTGTAATAAAACACACATCACATAAAATTTACCATCATAACAGTTTTTTAAGTGTACAGTCGAGTAATGTTAAGCGTGTTCACATTGTTGTGCACACACTACTTTTAATTATCCAAATATGAGGTTATATCTTCCTTTTGTAAAAAGGACAGATAAAGGCAAGAAAGCCCTGACTTAAGCAGACTAGATTTTTGCCTAAAGTACATGCAGTTAGGCAGGGGCTGCCCTAAGGATGCACCACTAATTACCTGGCAGCAGCTTCTAGAGCTAAAGGCAAGACTATCAAATCACTGTAATTGGAGGGTGTTTTCTCCCAAAGGACAAGTGCATAAGACTATCCTTTTGGTGTTCTGGGCTTGCCACCTGGCTGTGACAGCCAGTCTACTTTAGGCCTGGCCTTAATTATCAAACTTACTATACATCGAGTGATTTTAGAGAAGCAATAGAGATCCAAACTATACCATTAATTAAACAGTACATCATCCCACCTCTTACCCAAGAAAATGAATCTTCACCAAGCTCTAAATTTCTCTGGGCTAGACTATTTGGCAATCTTACACAGCAGATGAGTAAGAAATGAGATACGAAATTTGAAATATATTGACAGTACCTGAATTCAGGCAGTTGATAGATTGGTTGCACCAATTCTAACATAGTCATTTCACAGCACAGAGCAAGTCAATACCCACCTAGGAACTAGAGCAGAGTGTATTACCCCAAAATACAAAGCTTTGTGCCATTTGAAGGACTTAGAAGAGAAGTCAAGATAAAAAATTTTTGCAGCTATTTATTGATCTTCTAAATAAAAAAGAGCCAGCAGTGTGTTAAATACTATAGCATTAAAATTGGCACACTTGGCTCCCATATTTCAGAAAAAAAACTTTCAAACTGTAGAAAATCTGATCAAAAAGTAATATAAATGATCATATTTGCTATTTGAAAAGTTGGAGAAAATATCAACTGACAGAAAAACTTACAATTGACTATAAAGGCAATCTCCTAAAAAGAAATAAATGGAAGGATTTGGGATGGTTATTCAGAATTAGATGATAATGATTTTAACAATTATTTGATTACTTTTCTTGGTCTGGTATATATTTTGACTATAAGAAACAGAACCTTTCAACCTCTCTTAAGCAAATAGTAGTATTTACTAGAAAGATCCATGGATATTTCATTGAATCCAAATGGAAATACACCTGGATCACCCCAGGGAAGGAAACACAGAAGTGGGTGTTCTGAACTGTGGTTACTCTCACCACTGCCCTAGAAGGTAAGATACTCCCATTTCCACTTCTCCCAGGTTTTGTCTCCTTTACTCTTCTCCTCTGCAGACAGGCTTTTTCTGCCTTGGGATGCACATGGCCCAAACATGAACCCCCCTCAACAAAATGAAACAAAACAAAACTGTTTTTCTAGCCCGTCACATTCAGTAAGGATGAACTAAAGTCTCGCATACCTAATTCCATATTAAGTGGGAAAATCGATGAGGATAGCTTAGATCAAGTATCCACTTCCAGATAGTTGTTACCTATGACTTTTCCAGAAGATTCCAGAAGACTCCAGACATAATGCGTATTTTAATGTTCTACCCATAGGATCGCAAACATGCACTTACAACAGCATTTTGATTCATCAGTAACCAAGTGAAATTACAGAAATGTGAAGTGAGAACATTTTGTGTCAAATTCTTAAATTAACAGATCAATACTGTTGGTTTTCATCCCACCAAAGAAAAAACACATGCACTTTTTTTTAAGTGAAGAGTTTCAAGCACATCCTTAGGATATTCCATCCCACCAAAGAAAAAACACATGCACTTTTTTTTTAAGTGAAGAGTTTCAAGCACATCCTTAAGATATCCACTTTCTACTTGCTTTTTTTTTTTTTTTTTTTCCCCACAAGAGGTACACTCATCTTTACTTACTGGAAAAGGCAGTCTGTGCAGTTGTTCTCATCATCAGTGTGGGAACCTCTATCTGGAAAGCTAAATATTTATTAACTTCTAATACTCTGGCAACACGCAGACAGAGAGCCTAAACCACCATTTCTCACCACAGATGCTTTGTCTTAGAGAATACGAGCTGTGCTTGGTAGCAAATGCCAAGGTACCAATTACTAACTATTCAGGGACATTGCTGTCTCCAGAATGGAATAAGACTCATGATAATGAAAAAGTTGATTCTGTGGCACAAGTATTTCCACACTCTCTCTAGCAAGTTTTTATAATCTGCATTAATCACAAGTTTCTTTGGGAAGTCTCATCTAGGGATAAGCTTAAACCATTAATTAAGTCACTGCATGAGAGATGCTGGAGTTGTTCCCTCCTTGTTTATAATACATACTTGTCTACTGGTCTGAATGAGGAGAATGGGATTCATATGCCCAAGCTGCTGCCTCTGCAGAATTCAGACTGTGGGGTGCTGCCTTGTCATGGCTAAATTGTCCCCACCCCCAAATTCATTTATTGAAATCCTAAGCCCCTCACAGTATGACTGTATTTGAAGATAGGGACTTTGAAGAGGTGATTAAGTTAAAACGAGACCACTAGAGTGAGTCCTGAATCCAATCTGACTGATGTCCTTACAGGAAGAAGAAGTTTAGACACACAAAGGGAAATTTGAGTTCCTGGGATACTTGAGCACAAAGAAAAGATCATGTGAGGACACAGTGAGAAAATGGCCATCTTCAAGCCACGGAGAGAGGCCTCAGAAGAAACCAAATCTCCCCACAGCTTGATCTTGGACTTTCAGCCTCCAGAACCATGAAAAAATAAATGTCTGCAGGTTAAGCCATCCAGTCTGTGATATATGTTATAGCTGCCCTAGGCAACTAATATGTTCCTCCATGAGAGCTTTTATTGGAGGATTCCCTAATTTTTTCTTCTGGGTGACCCATTCACGAGTGTAACTGTATGTGACCCCAACTTAGTCTATTTCTTCTACTCGATGTGGAGAGAAACTATGAGATGTTCCCATAACATAGGATTGTCATCGCTTCAAAGCAACAACGGACTGGGATGAGTGACATCTGCCTTCTTTAAATGGGAGATAGACTGTCCAGTTTCATGCAGCCCCCCATACTGCTTATTGTTGTACGCCTAATTGTGCCACCTATTTAGAATATCTGTCTGAGCTCTGTAAGCATTTGAGCCCCTGAGATGGTCTGTTCAGAACCTGGCTGCTGAAGTCACGGTACTTCCATGACTAACGCAGAGACATTGCTCAAACATCCCAGGGAGATTTGGCAGTAGCAGGCCATTACAAACATTTCCTCTAAAGCCAGTTGACATTGATTTTTTTGGGTACAACTCTGAGGACAAAACAGAGTCACAGAATCAAAGAAGCAATAATTTTTCTCTGGCCATTGCAATTATTGAAATGGAGTCACTTTGTATACACACCAGATAACAAAAGGTGGAGCTATCCTCCCCTTTGCCACTTGCTTATTTTAAAAATTGTCATCAAAGGAAGGGAGCTTATTATGTGTCCAAAGGGGGTACTGTGGTATGGTACAAATCAAGGGTTTAAGTTGTTTCAGGGCTTTTTAGTCGAGAGTTGAAAAGATTAATTTTGTCCCAAATCAAGTTGTTGAAAGGTTGTTCTTTGCTAGTTTATGATGCCACCCAGCACATTAGTTAGGGCTCGACTAATTTGCAGAAGTTGCAAATAAGCAAAGAAATGCTTCTGGAGATATCCTGTTAGCCCTGGAACCCTGATACTCCCACAGTCAGGAGAATCCCCACAGGACAAACGCCAAGATGGTGCTAGGAGTGTCAACTTGCACGGAAATCAAGAGCAGAGGAGAGCTCTCTTGTTCTGTCTCTCATTAACCCTCTGTACCTCTCACTCTTACGCCACTCTCATTCATGCCCTCTCTCCTCCTAAGGCATATGGAAAAGATTTTTAACTGTGTTGGGGGATCTCTCCAACAATTAGAATTCAAGGGCAGCTGCTTTTGGAGGAGGCCCAGGACTTCCTTGATACTTGCTATAGAATTTCACAAGCACGAGCACCAGTTAGCAATAAAGCTTTAAAACAAACAGTATCTCAGCATTGATCTGTGTTTCCCCATAAACTAAGGATGTGAAAGGTTCATTTGTTCGAATGACAAAATATTAATTCAGTGGCCTGCCTGGACAGAAGCTAAACCCACACTTCCCATCAAATACACACACATAAAAACAACAGCCCTTCCCACATATACATACCAACCACCATTGTCACATACCACAATAGGCATATATACCACAAATTGCAACACCCACATACATCGTCAGCCACTACGTACACACACACACATACTAACAACAAACGTCATCCACACATAACACCACACACACACACAAACACACAAACACACACACACTTCACAATAGGCATATTATAAAAACCCATTACAAAAATTCAGACCTCGTGAGTTGAAAGGAATGTGAAAAACAAGAAACATCAATAAAATCATTTCTATTCTCTATTTTTCTCTTTATTTCAGAATTTCCACCTCTTATTTATACTAACCCAAATTTTAACATTGACTTTTGAAGGGAAATGTCCAGTACGTTTGATAGTAACCATTTCTTTTATCCTCTCTCGGTTTGGTGTCTCCAGATTCTAAGTCAGTTTAAGAGAGGATCTGTTGTAGTATTCTTTGCTCAGTGTTACTCAGAAAACAAAGGCACCGCTTCATTTTTATAACTATGTACCAGACCACATTCTCTCATCAAGTCTGCCTCCTTGCCCAAAAGAATGAAAGCTACATTTCTAATGAAAAAAAAAAAAATCAGTATAAGGTAATTGAGCCACATTGGAAGGATGTGTATTATGTGCTTTATGGAGCGTGAGGGATGTGCTTGGTTTTTTTCTAAAAATAAAAATTGGATACATCGCTTTTACCTAATTTGGAGATTATCCAAAAGCAGTCAACTCATGATTATACTAAGCCTAACATGCTAGCAGATGATCTTGAGCATGTTTTATCCTTTCTGCTACCTATTCTTTCTCTGTTTCACTGCTCATTACCTTCTTCATCAATGTGTAGACAGAAAAGTCATGGTGATATATAAGTCAGTCCCTTTTGTTTCATCCATGTAGCTCAGCAAAAGATTTGGAAGAAGAATAAGCTGAAACACATACAAAACCTAAGAATCACCTGAGGATTTTGATTATTTCTGTGTTTTCTGCCCCCCAATTTATACAGTTAATTTAGAGTTCATTGTATACACCTTTGCATAAGATAAATGTGTCCTTACTTCTCTATCCTTGCTTCAGTACAAGAAATGCTCCAATAAGCAACTTGGCAAATAAAAATTATCAATAAGAGCCACTACAACAGGTGTGTTAACCTAAACTACGATCTGTACCATATTCTTCTGCCAAGTTCTAGGTCTTCCACACCAAAAGTTTTCGAAGCTCAATGTCTCTGGTAGGATTTGACATGAAAGAGAATTGCATTTAAATTGGATGTATGATTTTGTAATGCCATAATTGCACAGAAAACTGTTGTCATCTTTGGCCACTGATAGATTATATTTGACATAAAGTCAGCTGAATTTTATGAACTTCAGTACACTCATCCACAATCGATTCATTACCCAACTTCATAGTGACATGATTGTGAGTTGTACATATGGGCTTTTCAAACCGTTCAAGGAGAATTTTAACATTCTATTGTTTGAGAGTGATTAATAATTAATTAATAGCTAACACAATCAGTATAATTAATTAGTGATTAATATAATCAGTACTATATGATATATTGTAGAAAATATAAAGAAGCTAAAAAGATATTAATGTTAATGGAAGATACTTTACACTTACGTAATTAGATATTTCATTGTTAGATGCATAATCAATTGGGCTATATTATATAGAATGTATTGACTGCTAATTAACTTCAAAGATATCTATTCCATTGTTCAAAAATAAAGCATTCAAACTAATCACTGCAAAGTTTCGTGAGGCTGTGTTCTTTATTTTAATCAATATTTTCCTTTTCTATATTTCAATACTTTGGAGATTATCTCAAGCTTAACCAAAAATATTGACTCTAATTCACCTACAATTTTTAAAAAATGTTATCATTTCCTTAATTTCATAAGGCCACTATGTTGTTACTCATTTATGAGTAATCGTTATTGCTTGTAGTGTAATGACTTCACTCTTAATGGCATGGGAAAAATAGCTAACTTTTTTCCTGTCTTCAGAGATCATCAGAAGTCAAAATACATAATGGTCGCAGGGTTTAAGGTGTAGGGATATGTGGAAGGGAGCTTGCTATCCCATGCTTTTTCTAAGAATATGTTCTGATTCTGATGATGCTAGCTAAGAATCGGGTAGAGAAAGTTTAACAGTTTTAAATGTACAGACTTCATGAACCAGGTCAATGTCTGAAGTCAGATTTTTATCCACTCACGATAATGATTTAACATGTATTAACAGCCATTAGTTAGATTTATCAAGAATTAATGCTAATGAACTAAAGAGCAGTTTTATGCAAATAAAAAAAGCTGACATTGATATTCTGCAATAGAATACCACTGATAATACCTCACTAATGAGAAAAAATAATAAAAACAACAATTAACATCAGTCGAGCCCTTTATAAATCCCAGACACTATTCCATATGCTTTATATGGATTATCTCATTGAATCTTCAAACAACTACATGTTGTAAAATTAAGACATATAGAAGTCGAGTAGCATGTTCAAGGTCACACAGTTATTAAGGGACAGAGACTGGATTTGAACTGAAGCATTCTTACTTCAAATCCTCCACTTTAAACTAATATGTTATATAGTCTATGAATTGAATTATAAATCAAATCTCTATATAGTCATGCCTAAAACTGTTTTGGATTAACAACAAAAGGACAGATTCTTATCATTCTGTTACACAGTTTTCTTTCCTTTCAGACTTCAATTTTCAAAAAGTATAAGTGATACACAACCACCTTCTAAATTTCCTAACTCTTCTCACATCTAGAGCACAATTCTTTCTTTTCCAAAGCTGATTAGAAAACAGTAGCATATGCAAGAAGGCAATACATCATGGTGTAAAATAATCATCTCGTAGAAGCCAAATCAACTTTGGAATTAAAGTTAGCTCATTCTGACTCAGAAATAAAAAGGGAAATGGAATCGGGGTATTTATAGTCCTATTTCCTTTCCCCTTAGATGACTCATGTCACCTCAACCTTATCTCAGACATACCTGCACACACCCCAGTCTGTTCATTATCCTTTACCCACCACTAAACCTTTTTCAGTGAAACACCAAGGACCTATAACACACTTCTCCCTCAAAACCAACAAGTTATTCTTTGCCATTAATTTTAAATCTCCTAAAGTGTTGTTTTTCCCATTAATCTATTCAAAATTGATCATTGGAAAGTTATGGCTCAGATATTCTTCACCCTTGAATTCTAATTGTTGGGGAGATGTCCCACACAGTTAAAAATCTTTTCAGTCTGCTTTAGGAAGAGAGAGGGCATGAATGAGAGTGGCATAAGAGAGAGAGTCAAATGCTGTTCCCTGATTCTGCTTCTCCTCCTTCCAATATGTTTTCGACACTACAGAAGAGGGTGGAAATTTGAAAACACAAATCTTATGTTATGCTCCCCAACTCCTCTTCCCACACCAACACACTCAGCCCACTTTCACTTCTTTAAACATATCACACTTCATCCTACTACAGGGACTTTGCAGTGTTGTTCCTTTACAAAGAATGCTTTATCAACCCTCCTCCCCCATGTACCTGCTTAAATCTCCTACCCACATGTCAAGGTTTAGTACACTAAGCCTTCAGTGAACTAAACCCCAAATTATGCTAGGTTTCCTATTATTTGCTTTCATGGTCACCTTCCTGCTCATCACTTATCACAGCTGTAACTTTATACTTATTTGGGTGATTTTTTAAATCAATATATTAATTTATATTAATATAAATATAATCTTTATTATAATATTTAATATAATATTTAATGTGATATATTAATATAAATTGATATACTAATATTAATCTTCTCCACTAGATTGGAACCATAATAACAGAGGCTACTTTATTTTTGCTCACCATTGAATGTACAGCTCTAGTACAGTGTCTATCACATGTTAGGTTTTCAATAAGGACTTGTTACATGAATAAATGAATGAATGAGGAAGAAAACAAATCACTCAAAATCCAATTGGCCCAAAACAGGCAGTTATATTTTGATGTTTTTTTTTGTATAATTTTAATGTTAATACATTTTTATATTTTTTACATTTTGGGTAGATAATGTATACAAAATTTTAATTATAATCGTTACACTGAACCCAAAGAATTTTCTGAAAATTTTGACTATTCTTTAAAAAAGTCCATTTTTAATGGTTGCAAAATATTTCCACTTATGAGTCTAGTCTAACATATATAAGCACTCTCCTATTATTAAACACTTATGGTTTTTCCAATATTTTTACTGTTATAATGTTACAGTAACCATTTGCATATATTTTATATATCTACATTTATGATTTTACATGGGACAAATCTTAAAATGGGATAAATTCTAGGGTTAAGATGTACAATTTTTTTTAAGACTTGAAAATACCTGAATACTAAGAATGTAAGAGCACTGAATGATATTGTAGCATTTATATGTGTCTATGTTGAAACAAATTACTCAGATTTAGATTGCAAGGCAGGGATAGATTAATCAGTTCACTACAAGTATTTATACAACTCTTAAAATTATATCTTGTTGTAGGTTACTGCATGGCAAGATTGATGAAATATTTTACAGGATGGATGTATTTTTCAAAACTTTGCCCTTATGTCCTGAAAAGAACACTTTTGAGAAAAATGCTTTCCCAGTTTTGTTTTCTTTTCTTTCTTTTCTTTTTTTTTTTTTTTTTCTGCTTTACATTTCTGGTAACACTATTGATAGTTCAATAGGGTTCTTCCCAATATTTTTCAGGAATACTGTTATTTGACGCTTTACAAAATGAACATAAATATATCCTAAAGACTGTGCCAATTATATACACTTAAAAGTTGTTCCAAATATTTCTTTGGATAAGTTAACCAAGGTCCAGCGTCCTGAGATAGGGTAAGAGATCACCTGAAGCATTAAGGCTAGGGCTTTAGGAAGGTGAAATTATCTGGCATGATGAACACTCCTCCCTGCTTTCACCAATTATAGGATTTCCCTCCGGGAGGCTTCCACACAAGAGTCTCAATTAGAAGAGTCTATTAACAAAAACAAGGCCTTCCAGACAAGCGTTTTTTTGTTTGTTTGTTTTTTGTTTTTGCAAGAATATTACATACAATACAACAGCAACAAGACTTTCAATAAATATGTTTATAATATTTCTGATGCTCGATATAAATGTCGGAATCATCCATTTTTCATTGTGAGGAGATTCAATTCTCAATCTATGTAAGCACACATCAAGCTGGGAAGCTAGGAAAAGAAATCTGTTCACAGTATGACCTACTTTTGATGTACTGAATTTTTTCTCAAAAAGAATTAAAAACTGTCACTAAAATCCAGATAAAACTGCATTAATACAATGAATGTAAAAGCATATTTCAACACAGTAAGAATGAGTTGTATTTTTCATGAGGTTCTACAACCAATAACATTTAAGTATATTTTGCTGTTACATATAATAATATAAATCCTCTCAGTTCTTAGAATATTTAAATTCATACTCATATTCTCAGTTGCCCGTTCTGACACATAATTATTTTTGCAAAGGAAAGAAAAACTTTTATTAATGTAGGTTAAATTTTGATGTTATGACTATTCATATTTCCATCATACTATCATTTTTTATTTTGACATGAGCAAAGATACCCTTGTGTCTATATTAGAATTTTATTTTTATTATCTAGTTCTTCTGCTTCTGTTGTTATAAAATGCATTATATATGTTTTTAATTTTCTAACATTCACAAGAACTCTATGACATATGCATATATACCTATTTTCTAGATAAAGATATTGAGGCTCATAAATATTAAATACCTTCCCTAGAGTTCAATAACTAGGAAGGGGTAGAGGCAGGATTTGAACCAAGTTCTTTCTGGCTCTACAACTCTGCTCTTTCCACTACATCAGGTAACAAACCACCTGACTGTGCTACATGTAATTGTAAGCATCAGAGATGATATAATTTTTTGACTGTTTTTGGCATTCAGTAATTGACACCTACTTATTGTCACCATCATTTTTTATAGTGCCATTTAGCTATGAGCATTCCTTTGCCAGAAAAACACCCTACAATCAAAGCATATGTTTGCCTTGCCTATGCCTCCTCTCTCTTACCCTACACATGATGGAAATATTCCTCATTTCCTCCTCCACATACACAAGGTGAGGAAGTAGTAGTACAGTAGAAAGAACATTGACTTTTAAGTCAGCTAGAACTTCATTTGACTCTCAGCACTACCACTTAACAGCTAAATTACTATAGGCAAGTCACTTGACTTCTCTGAATTAAAGACCTTTTCTTCTGTAAAGGAAATAATGATGCCTATCTTATAGGGTTTGAACATAGTAGATACTTAGTAAACAATTTCTGTCATTATCATTTTCATCATTATACCCTATGCTTCAGTTAAATCAGACCATATATTCCCACCCTTCCCATACTGTCTGCGCTATGCCACACCATTAGTCTGCAATTCTCTCCTTATCCTATTGTCATCTAATTCATTGTTCAATCTTAATTCAAAGGTCACTTCTGTCAAGCTTTCCCAGGTCCTACTAACCAGAAGAGATGTTCCCTTTATCTGAACTGCTGTAGCATCTGGAACTTCCTTATTAGATCCACTATATCTTGTATCATAATATGTTTGTTTTTGTCTAACTTTGTTACTAAACCGTAAGAATCTTCATTACTTGGACATCTTAATCTTCTCTGTTGTTTCCACAGCACTAGCTCAGTATGTGGCATTCAATAAATGGATGAATAAATCAAATATATAAATAAAATTTTTATGAAATCTGTTAACAGTTTTAGAGATATGATCCATTTCTAAAGTGACTAAATAAAAAATTCTACTCCTTGACTCTTCCATACAAAACATCCCTACCAGAATGGCTACGAACACACTGGAATTTCCAAAGGAGCCTTCGGAGCACTAAGGTACACTGTGGAAATGTAGCCTGAAATGAAAAGAATGAGAAGATTGAAAATGTGACCTGAAAAGGAGAAATGATATGGAAAATTGATAGAAAAAATAAAGAACTTCTGAGAATGAACATCTTTTGGTCAAGAGAACTTCTTGATGTATTTGTGAGAAATCAATTCTACATCATCATTAACTCTTGTTTTAGTCAGGGTCCTCCAGAGAAAAAGAACCAATAGGGGTTTGTGTGTATGGAGCGGGTAGGGGGAGAGAGAGAGAGAGAAAGAGAAAGAGAGAGAGACAGAGATAGAGACAGAGACAGAGTGACAGAGACAGAGACAGAGAGACAGAGAGAGATAGAGAATTCCCACTTCCTCCATCTTCATCTTTTTGTTCTAACCAAGCCTTCAACGGGTTGGATGAGGCCCACCCACACTGGGGAGGACAATCTGCTTTACTGACTCAAATGCTCATCTCATGAAGAAACATTGTCACAGATACACCTAGGAATAGTATTCAGCCAAATATCCGGGAGTCCCATGATCCAGTCAACTTGACACATAAAATCAACCATCACAACTCTCGAGTTTAAAAGGATGTAATTTTGGTAAAAATTAGAAAATTCAGCAACTGAAACAAGAATAAGTAATAACTAATTAGCCTGTTGCTAAATACATCCACAAGTCTACAGGTAAATCACCGAAGACAGGTCCTGGGCAGAAGGACAAAGGAGGCACTGAAAATGCAGACACTCTGTGCTAAAAGTTCTACCAAGTTGGCCTGTGGCGGCCTCCACCTGGAGGAAGGGTGCCTTTTTAAAATTTGCTGAGTAGCCCTGGACCCTGAGAAGAAAGATTTGTTTGATGTGAACCCCAAGAAGAAATTTATCTGCTGAGATGAACTGCCCATGGCCAACTGAGAGCCCATATTTTATAAATAATAAGGGCCTAGTGGCGATTTGCTTACAGGGGCTCTTCACACACTGATACCAAGAACCTCAGACTAAACTCCTGCTCATTCATCCCATATGAGTCAACAACTGCAGGCAAACCTTGGTTTTGTCTTTCTACCAAGAGACTGAGACCTGCCCCGTCCAATCAGAACTGCACAGTTTGGATACCTCATTTACATAAAGTGGACCTATTTGGGAACCTGGGCTGAAACTTGTGCTGTAAAAGGCAGCCTCCCCTTCGTCTCAGTGGAACATAGTTTAGGTAGCTGTCTGAATCTGTGTCTCTTGCACCACAGCTCCTTTTGCTCAAATAAATGTTTTTTTTCTAATTATTTATTATAGTCTAAAATTAATTTGGCTCACATAGCTACAAACCTGAAAGGCTGTAACAGAAGACCTGGAAAGCTGTTCCAAATTGTCTCCTATGGTCAACAACAGCCTGTCCATAAACCTGTTTGGCAAGGTTGCCTCTTACCGTTTTCCCTAGTAGGTATACACCCCTCAAAACTCCCTGCCTGTGAACTCAGGCTGTAAATGCTAAAAAGTTCAAAAATATTCAGTGTGACAAAGACTATACCTGTGCTTTCACTATATATAAATTATTTTAGGGCAAGAAAGTATTGAACATAGATAGCTCTTTGATGAATTTTGAAAGTAGGCATGTTTTCAATCTATTGTTTTATTTAAGAATAACAGAATCTTCAGTGGGAATCCCACTATTAATGAAAAAGACATCAGATAATGACTTGTCGCATATACTCCTGAGAGAGAAACTTTCTCTCCCACCACTCCTCCCACTCCAAAAAAGGTACTCTCTGGAGTTTGTTTCTTTAAAAGCTTTAGAAAGTAGGGGGAAGAAAAAAGGATGACACTGTCACTCCACGTGACAGCCACAGCAGTGGGAACCTTGGCATTCACCTATGTGCATTATATTGCATTCTGCTGAGACAAATTCTGATTCTCTGCAATCTTGACCTCAAACCACTAATAAAACCATCGAAATTATAGACTTTGCATCCTGGCTTGCTTATAGCCTCCTCACACCCCCACTCTCGCAAGCCATAAAAGCAGCAACAGCAAGTAGCCTGAGGGTAAGATCACTTTGTGTGGGCAGAGGGAGAACAGAAAGCAAGAGCACTGAATGCAGAGTCTATGCTCTGAGGCTTCACAGCATTGGAGGAAGTGATGGAAGGAGCTTCACCTCCCTTGGAAGCTAGAGCAATGTGGAAATTAGACAGATGGAAACACTGGACAAAAATAAGCCAGGAGAGGTAGTGCAGTTCCTTCTGCCTAGAGTGCCCTTTCCTGCCCCTCCCATTATGGGAATACTACCCACCCTCAAAGACTAGTTAGGCAACTACTCCCCCTAATCTTCCTCTTCCTCTCTCTTTCCCCTCCTTCTCCCTTTCCTCCACTAGTACATGCTCAGAATTCATCTTGAAATCCTGTCTAATGTTAACCTATATTGCACTTACTCCTCTTTATCAGTATTTAAGTGTATCTTCCTTATTGTGTTTGGATCTGTGTTTTTTGTCTCCCACATAAACCATAAACAACTTGAGGGTAGAGGCCAAACTCTGTTCATCCCTATATACTCCCAGCACTAGGCACAGTGCCTTATACATAGTGGTAGACAAGGCCTTTGCAGAGACTAGACTGTTCCATTTGCCCAGGAAACATCTCCTTATTCTCTACCCATCCATTCATCTCTTAACCTAGTTTACTACTATTTGTTAAGAGACGAACATTTATCTCCCCACTTCTCATGCATCCATTGATGAGGAACTCTCATAGTGACATTCATGGCCTTTTGTCCTATTCTGACTCACTCTTTGGTCTTAGGACAAGGAGTGCATTTGATTGGAGTGTTTTCAAGAAGAGATCGAGCACACTCAGTCCAGCCCCTACTTTACCCCAATTCCAGCTTTCATGAGGGTGTATCTTTGTCTGCAATCTTGCCTGCAGTTTTCAAGTATAAATTCAATTCAAAGGAGTATTAGCAAGCTTATTTGCCTACGTATGTAAGCTATATCCTAAACTGTATCAGTAATAAAGTTGAAATTTTTATCTCCATCTGTCTGACTCCTTTGTCTTTCTCTCAATTGTTTCCAAACTCAAGCAGGAGAGGGGTGTTTTGTCCTGTCCACCTAGTATCTCAGTACTTGTCATACTTCATATTATAACAAATACATCACTTCCTTGGAAACTCTTTCGTCACCATTGAAACTTGGTTTGGTCCTTCTGAAGATAAGTAGATGACAGATGGATGGAAAGATGATAGGTAGGTGTGGGGAGGCTATAAGTAGATAGATAGATAGATAGATAGATAGATAGATAGATAGATAGAAAGAAGACAGAGAGAGAGAGGATTGTTTTTCCTTCACAGCATTTCTCCAATAGCATATTTATCTGTAGGATTGTTTCCTTAAACTTTTTATTTATAGAATATTTCAAACATATACTGACATAGAGAGAATAGTATAATGGATCCTCACACACCCATCAACCAGCTTCATCAATTATCTACTCAGTTTTATTTCATCTACACGCCCTTCTCCACAAACGCAGACGAATTCGAAGAAAATATCCCAGACATCACATCATTTTATCTGTAAATACTCCAACATACATATCTAATAGATAAGCACTAACCTCTGTTTGTTTTTATATGTAACCAATTTGTGGGATAATTTATTTTAATGAATTTTTCTACACACACTCACTTCTTTCCTTGGATTACAAACTCCATGTGTCAGAGACACATGGAGTCTGTTTTATCCTTATTGTATACCTGATACAGGGCAGGTTCTTGATAAATGAAATGTAAAGGAAGAAATTTTAAAAGGAAATACAGAAAACCATTTGTACCTTGGGGGTCAGCCAGCATCCATTCCCCTTCTTTGGGTAACAATACCCAGAATTTCTCTCAAGTATAAATCTCTTCAAAAAGTGTTGGCTCTACCCCAGCTCCAGAGGCATGGAATGTGACTCAGATTTGACAAAACAGAGCAATGCAACCTCTTGGCCAACAAAATTGATTTAGTGATGAGCACAGGACCTACTCAAAAACAACACGATGCTGGGGAACTTGGTGAGTAGCTGAGAGAGAGGCAAGTACTCTTCTTGTTCTTAGGTGATATATGCTGAAGTATTTAGGGTTGAAGTGTTATGTTGACTGTAACTAACTTACAAATGTATAAACATAATATATAAACATATATTGAGAGAGAGAGGAGGAGGAGGAGGAGGAGGAGGAAGAGGAGAAGGAGGAGGAGGAAGAGGAGAAGGAGGAGAAGGAGGAGGAGAAAAGAAAAATAAATAAAAAAGAAAGAAAGAAAGCCCTGTCTGAATAAGAAAAATCTTATAATAGCTAGCATCAAACGTGTGAAAGAGTATGAAATAAGGATTAATTATATCTCGTGGTTTCAGAAGTGAGAACACAGACTTATAGGTACAAAAAAAAATGTAAATATTTTCTAAATATAGGAAGTCATTTATGTTAGTAAGTTTTAGTTAGGTTTTGCTGCATAATAAATCATCCCCAAATTTAGTGGCTTAAAACATTTTATTTAACTCACTGTTCAGTGGGTTGGCTGCATAGTTCACCTGATCTGAGGCAACATAGCAGATCTCTATTGGGATAATTCATATAGCTTCAGTCACTTTTCTTGTGGTTACTAGGCTGTTGGCCAGAGTAACAAGGGTGATTTTGTTACTTGTTGCTCATCATCCAGGAGGCTTCGCCACATACTGACTGCAAAGTTCCAAAAGAAGGAAAATTGGAAGCTACAAGATCTCTTGAGCCCCAGGTTCAAACTTAATATAATGTCACAAAGCAATTTCTAAGACTCCCAGATTCTAGGAGTAAGAAAATAGATTCTAACCCTCGAAGGAAGCAAACTGAAAATTATTGATGTTATTTTTGCAATCCACCAAGTAGCCATGAATAGTTCCTATGTACCAAAAGAAGAGAGAGAGGGAGGGAGGGGAGAGGAGAAAAGAGAGGGAGGGAGGAGGCAAGGGGAAGGGAGAGAGGGAGAGTGAAGAGGGAGGGAAGAAAGGAAAGACGGAAGGAAGGAAGGAAGGAAGGAAGGAAGGAAGGCAGGCAGGCAGGCAGGCAGGCAGGCACAGGGCCTGGAGAAAGCAGGAAGGAAGCAAGGAAGGAAGGAAGCAAGGAAGGAAGAGACAGGGCCTGGAGAAAGCACTTGAGTACCTGAGTCAAATCTCAATAGTCAAACCTACCTATGGATTTTTAAAGTTACATTACTCAATTAGTGCCATGTTGGATTAAACAGGTTTGGGTTACACTTTCCAAGAGTTTCAATTCAAAGTTCCTGTCTAATTGCAAGGAAAGAGAGAAATGATAAAGAAAAATTCCAAAGCCACTTGAAAAATAAGTGAAATACATTATTTTCAGTCTAGTACTTGGTCTAGTACTCAAGTATTCTGACTTCTCCTGGTGGAAAAAGCCTCTAGCTCTCAGATCTCTCATTAACAAAATAAAGGGAAATAAATTGTCTCTCAATCCTTGTTGAGAAATTCTATGAGCTTAGTGGGAAAAGCCTGGGAAAGCACATGAGGGATCTGGACTTTCTTCCTGGAAATAGCATCTGCTTACTGGCATATCCCATTTTTTTGGTTTAATTAATTTTAAAGCATTTTATATCTTCCAGGAAAAAAAAAATAACTTCCAAAATGAGAAGGACCCTGCTCAGCATTTCTCTGCTGGGCAGTAGATACTCCATAGGAAAAATAAGTCTTTACTCATTCACTGTGGCCTAAGATTACACAGTCAGCATTTCAAAAACACATTCAGATATTAGACATGATCAACAGGGAACCAGAGATAAGCATTTTAAAATTTTCCCCAGCAGTGACTTTGCCCTCTACAAAGAATAAGCTCACCTTAGCTACAACAGAAATCACTTGCTTTCTCTTAAACACACATGTGTCTTTATTTCAAGATCTTCTTTTTGGAACAGTATGAAAACGTTCACCTGGTTGAGAGACAAACCTTAGAATAATACTTAAAAGCAACAAAAAATTCAGCTATATTTAGGAATCTCTTGGCTTTAAAGTCTGACATGGTTCTTAAATTCTGCTAGGTGAAAATACATTTGCGGAATTGCAATGAGGAATTTACTTTCACTGAAGTGGGGCAGAATAAATTGGTGGGGGAAAATGACCTCAAGAGGCATAGAGGTAGTAGGTCCTTTGGCCATAGATCTCCCATCTGCTACCTATTTGCCCAGTACATCAGAAGGAGAGATCCCTAGACAATTAAATAACCGTCTTCACCATTATATTCTCCTCCACAAGAAGATGCACGAGCTGGATAGATCCATCATTTGAAAGACATCTTCTCTGATCTCACCGAGTCATTTATTCAAATTTGTATTTATCCAAATTTCTGGTTGTAGAGATTCATATAATCTTTCCAAGGGATAGTTTGACAATATAGATTACAAAATCTTAAAAGTAGACATATCCTTTGTGGCACCCAGGGCGGCTCCAAACGACGCTTGCCACCTGGTATTTACTCCTTTGTGTAGTCCCCTCTCGCAATGAATCATGGCAGGGAGACTGCATTAGCATCCAATGGCTGCTGGAAAAATCACTACAGATCTAGTGGTTTAAAACAGCACAGAATTGTTATCTTAGAGCTCTGGATATCAGAGGTTCAAAATGCGTTGCTCTAATACCAAGGTGTCAACAGTAAACTCTAAGGGAGAATCTGTTTCCTTTCTATCTTCCAGAGGCTGCCCACATTCCTTGGCTCATGGCTTCCTTCCAGCCAGCAATCCCATCTCTCCTACATCTGCTTCTGTAGACACGTCACCTTCTCTGACTCTAATTCTCCTGTCTCCCTGTTTTACCCATAGGACCCTTGCGATTACACTGAACCCAACTGGACAATCCAAAATAATCTATCCATCTCAAATCCTAATTTAATAGTACCTACAATAACATCCCTTTTGCCATAAATGATAATATATTCACAAGTTCTATTGTTTTAGGACATTTTTAATAGATCATTATTCTGCTTACCCCAGTGACCAACAGAAAATGGTGGAAATAATAGCATGTGATTTCCTTTGTGTGGTCATAAAAGGCATTGCAACTTCTGTCAGGCTTTCTGAAATGTTTTGCTCGGGGGAAGCCAGCTGCCATGTGTGAGGACACTCAAACAACCCTGCAGAGTGACCCACGTGGAGAAGAACGAAGCCTTCTCACAACCAGCACCAACTTCCCAGCCACGTACATAAGCCACCATGAAAAGTATCCTTCAGCCTTAGTCAAGCCTTCAGATGATTATGACCCCAGCCAACAACTAACTACGACCACATGAAAGCCCCTGCCTAGCCACTCAAAATCCCTGACTCAGGAAAATAAAGGATTATTTTCCTTTATGCCTCTAAATATTGAGATTACATACATCAATATAACTAATATACCCTATGACCCACTTCTAGAAATGGAGTCAGTTGTACGTGGAAAGAATTCTGAGGAAAGAATCAGTTACGTTGCACAAAGAAGTTATATGTCCAGAATATTCTGAGTAGAGAAACACATCAGAATTGTGTATTAGTGAAACATCAAGACCAACCTAAATATTCATTTATGGGGATTGATTAAACAAAGTAAAGCACATTTATATAATGGATGAGCGTGTATCCTGTCGCAGAACATAAAAAATCATGTTGTAGAGCAGTGGTTTTCAAACATTTTCTGAGGAGAACTTTTTAAATAAACATTTTAAGAGAAGTTTGTACAATAAAAGCAGAATCTTTCGGGTTGATGCTCAAGTTGGGGTAGGTGCAGCTTCCTAGAGCCAGGCCCCAGCAAGGGTATACTCCAGAGACACCTAAGATTCTCGGAGTTCAGTGTGGAAGCCACTGTTCTAAGAGAATCTTTAATGGCATATGAATCAGTAAGCCAACTGAAAAAAAGCAGGTTACTGAAACCACAAGATCTCTTTTTAATAACACACTTGTCTACCTCTCCAGTCTCATTGTAGATCTATGCCCTTGCCCTTTGTGCTCTGGCCTTCTGGTTTTCTCAGCTCTCAGCTCACATTACTTATTCAGTGAAAACTTACTTGCCTACTCCTTGTCTTTTCCTCATACTAACCCAGGCTGGATCAGGTCCCCTCGTCTGATGCCTTCACATCTATTCATTTCTTTCCTACTATTTATCACCATCATTTCATTATTTCATTAATCCCTTTCTCCCACACAAGAAATATTAGTTTCGAAGTGATTTAAAAAAAAATAAATATCATGTATATTTTCTAGGACTACCATAAGAAAGTGCCTATTAACTAAGGAGGAACATCTTATAGTACCAGAAAGTAGGAAAACAAACAAACAAACAAACAAAACCCTACAATAACAAAAGGATGGGGTTATGTCAAAGGCACACAAATCTACCTGAAAGAGCTCTGAACAGCCAAAGGTGAAACATTTGAGCAACTAAATAAAACAATATTGGATTATAACTCAAAGTATAAAATAAATATATACGAACCCATCTGACATAAATTATTGAATAAATAAATAAATTAGGTAGAAGAGACAAATCTTTACAGAAGAGGACATAAATGGAAAAACTAATGAAATCCAAATATAGTCTGGAGTTTAGTTTAAAAGAAAAATACTTTTAAAAAGCCCATGAAGAATAGAAACTTTATTCTGATATGTAACTCAGGAAAAAAAATTCTCACAGTTCCCTAGAGTTGTGAGGTTATTCATATTTCAATATACAAGTGGGAAAAAGAGCAACAACCTCATCAAACCCATGGATGATGTTCCTATTACAATTCAAAGTAACTTGTTGGAAAATTTGGCTCTCATTAGAATCCTCTTGGTAATCTTGTATAAGATATATTTTTAAAATACCGCATTTCTTTCTTTTCTCCCTTACACATTGCCACAGCCAGAATGCCAATTCAACTTGAAACTATATTAAGGAAGTATATTATTTACTTAAAAAAAAAGCTTCAAGTTGAATTAACTGAGATCTAAAACCATTCACATAACATGCCCAATGCTAATGCAGCTTTAATCCCTTAAAGAAAGACTGTCAAGAAGAACAAAACTTCCAAGAAAAAAAGGAGTAAATGATTTAACAAAAAGAAAAAGTCATGTATAATCTTGTATAATCATATTAGGAGAGGCCTTCTTATAAATATAAACTAATAAGCAGAATAATATTTTTTTTATTTCAATGCTACTGTAAAAAGCCACCAAATTTAGAAACTTTCCAAGGACTTTCAGAGAAAGAGATACTGGGAAAAAAAAAAAAAAAAAGTGAGGGTATTGTCTTTTGCTCAGATAATTCTTTATGCTGCCCAAGCTGCGGCCTTCCTTTTCTGGCCCTTTTCTTTTCTAATTCCTTAAATCTATCTTTCTCTTCCATCTAAAATCAGAAAGTATAATTAGAGGGCATGTGGCTCCACCTTTTATGGAAATAACTATACTCCTTATTTGCATGTGTTTGGACCCATTACCAGCTGTCAGTGATAGCAGAGGGGGAACCGACTGGTCCTCCTTGTTATCCAGGCAGATTCTGTTCAAAGCCAAAGATTAGAACACTGCAAATTGTAGAAAATAGCTTTTTTTCCTCTGAAAAATACAAGAGCAGTTTAAAGTGAATAGAAATTAGTGGATCAGTGAACTGGAAGGAAACTTTATTGCCTCTGAAATAGCCTTGCTCCCACTGAACTGTGCATAACAATATTCAGTTTGCTATTAAGGAGCTCAACTTCCAGTCTGCTTCCCAGCCCAAATCAGGAAAGTTCCCCACTCTACCAGTAGTAGCTTGGGTGAGAATGAAATGCACAGTGCGACCAAACATACTTACATCTTTTAGAGAGGATTTTTTTCAATCTAAGCAATTATTTCTGCCATTAACAGGTGTAAAATGTCTTCTAACAAGAAAGTGCAAAACAGCAAATGCGCTTTTGAAATATGCAGCACTAGTTGCATATAAATAAGATATTCTAGGCATCTATCTGCTTCAGTTTTATAAAGCAGATGTCTGCTGTCCTAAGCAAATAGTTCAAGTTGTTTCCAAAATATGGAAGCAAAAAGCAATAGAGGTACCATTTACACACTCATTATTAGTAAGAGAGGAAATGCATCTGCTTTGGGAAATTGCTGCTCACTAAAAACAAGTTTCCCTAGCAACGGCTACGTCACGTAATTCTTAGACCACTTCTAAGCTACAAGAGTAATTATAGGAAAATACATAAAAAGACTTTTATCAAATATTTTTTATCTTTGCCATGGGAACATCATTTCCCCTAAACTTAGATATGCCTAGGGAAATTAAGACTTGTCACACGTTAAGTAAATATAATATTTACCCCTCTTTTGGTAAGGGCAAATCAAAGCACAAAGAGATAGAAAGCAATTCTATATCATCAGATGAGAGACAGACAGAGAGAGAGAGAGAGAGAGAGAGAGAGAGAGATGAAAAAAACAGGGAAAATGGATAGGGAGAGGAGTCCCTACCTCTCTGCACCATCACAGCATGGGGTATGATTGGTTTGGTGACCCCTGACTCCATCCTTTTCTTTGTGGCTTTTCTTATTTTTTTCCTTAACTGAAGATTTGTTACAAATCAAAGAATTTCTAAGTGTCTGATAACAGAGTCAATGGGTAGCGAGAGGCTCCAGATCTCATAATTCTGCTTACGGTTACTTTATCTCACTCCCCACTCCCAGCCTCACCCTTGGCTTGCAGAGGTGACATCAAGAGAGGAGATGGGCCTTTCTTTTGTTATCCTCTGTCTAAAAGCTTTCATTACTCAAAAAATCATTTAGGATTCTCTCAAAGTTTATCCAAGTCCAGTAGAAATATCTTCATTTTTTTTTTCAGAAAAAAAAAACTATAAAATATGTCTTTTTGCCATGAGTATTAAAATATGTCTAAAAATAAAGTGGAACATCCGAATTTACATTTTTGGATTCTTCTGATATGTATGTTTTGTTTTAACCGGAATAATTGCTTAGGGTTATATAGCATACTTTTTATCAGTGCATTGTTACCTTATAATACCATATTTGAATATATTTAATTGCTGGTATGTGTTTTAATGCCAGAAATAATAGCTTATTGAAATATCTTTAGTGTACCAGGTGACATTTAATATGGCTTATCTTTTACTAAAGGATCATTTTCAGTCCCGGATCAGAGGGAGCCAAGATAGTAGGAGCAATCTTCAACTCACCAATTTCATGGTACTCTCAGACAGAAAAAAAAAAAAAGAAACAAAGCAACAAGTATATGGATTTAAATTCAAATACGTCATCCTGTAAAAACCAAGATGATATCAACAAAGGAAAGAAGAAGCCCACATGGTGTCGGTAGCTGTTCTGTGCCAGGTGTTGTACTTGCATTCTCCCTTTGGTCCTCACATCAACCTCCCAAAGGTATTAAAAGTATTTTCAGATGAGAGGTTTGAAACTCAGAGATGAAGTAATTTGGGCAGCATCATATATGAGTAGTGGTAAAATTGAGATTCAAACACAAGCCTGTCTAAAACCAAAACTCGTGCTCTTTCTATGAACCTCTCTTTGCCTCTCCAGTAGCAGGGGCTGGTATTAGTCAGCTTCTCTTTGGCAGAAGTCACAAAATGTTGAGCTTTTGTTCCTTTTAGACAAAAAAGTTTTATTTACAAATGTGAATTAATTGCCAAATTTAAAACCAGAAGATTTCATATAAAATTCTGATTTGGGGCTTCTCCTGAAAAACCGAGTATAAAAAGATGTGACAGCACCAGGATGCCCTCATGGAAACTAACAACTAGAGCTGAGGGATGGCTTGTTCTTTCTTAGGGCTGATTGTCTCCAGTTCACCCCAGCCTGTCACACACAGTTAAGTTAACTGCCTGGCTCTGATAGGCATCTGAGTTTGTAATCCCTATGCAAATGGTATCAACTTAAATTGCCTAATATTCATGGAACGTTGTCTACAAGCAGGACCAGTGCCTTACAACTTGGGAACGGGTGCAGTGGGTATGGCTGGGAGCTGTAAAACAGAATGAAGGAAATAGGACAAAAGAGCAAACTTGAACCTTCGACCTGTTCATTCTCTAACCAAAAATGATAAAAGGGGCCAAGAAGTTTGAAAATTAGTCATAAAAAAATTAAAAATATGTCCTCAGTTGAATAATGATCTTCCATGAATTTCAGCTAAGAAGATTAAAAAAAAAAAAAAGCAGAGGTCCAAGAATCCAAAAACGAGAATTCTCATCTTCACTCGGTTACTAATTCACCTTTCAATCTTTAAGCAGCACTAAGCCTCGGTTGGCTTCAGGTGCCATATCTGTAATGGGAAGGACTGGATTATTGATGGACAGCAGCCATGTAAGTAATGTAAATACAGGAAGACAGTGGTGGGAGACTGGGTCTAAACAGAGGACACTAAAGAAATGGACAGCTGCTACTACACTACAGACCATTGACGCCAGGGGAAATCTTGGGCTAAGGGTTGCAGATTTTCCCACTATGCCAGAGTAGCCAGAAATACATGTGAGCCTGTATGTGTGTTTTAATTTGAAATGTCTGACTTTTTAAAATTTTAACAACTAATTTAAAATTTTAAAACCACCACATAAGCCAAATCTGGGCAGTGAAACAAAGCATCTCTGGGTTCCACTGGCCCTCAGGCCCTCAGTGTTCTGCCTTTGGACTAAACTCTCTTTAGCATTAGGATTTTGTGACTTCAAGTACTGAGTAGATATAATTATCTTTGGGAAAATAGGAAGGTATGTTTTCAGTGGAAAAGCTCAAAAAGATAGAAATGTGTGGCATTCACTGAGTGACCCATTTTGCCTTCCTCCTCTAAATCTCGCATTTCGTGAGCACAAAGCAAGAGATGTGGGCACATGGGTTGTGTGAGCATCACTCACAGAGACTTAGTGAGGAGATGCTGCTGGGGAGGAGAAAAGAGAGAAGGTAGAAATCACTCTCCAGGTAAGTATGAGAATTACACCCATTCCCTAGAATGCCAAGAAGAAGGTAGGTAAAAACATTTAAGAACATGTACTTTGTGCTCAGTGCTTTGTATGTCCCACTTAGTCCCTGCATCTTTAAGGTAAATGCTGGTGTTACCCATAGTTATAGTGACAACAAGGTACTGTGCATTTTTCATGTACCAGGTACAGTACAAAGTGATTGAGCTATGTCTTATCTTACCAGCACTGTAAGAGATTGCTTTATGGCCAATATATGAGAAAAGTAAGACTTTGAGAGAGATTCAGCAATTTGGTCCAAGATGTACATCTAATTAATTAGCAGTGGGATTCAAATTCAGTCTACACAGAACTCATTCTTCTCTCTTTTCTGCTTCTGTAAAAAGTTAGGGGACTGATTCAAGAGCCCATTACCAGGAAGCAATAGAGTCAACATTCCATTGCAACTTTGAGTCCTCAGAGTCTCTGGTTGCTTTTCCAACTATCTGTCCCCCAGTAGTACCATGCCAGAGACAAGTCCCCAAGGCACTTGAAAACTGTCCCCTAAATTCTTGAATTCACAAACTTCTATCCTTTAGTTTTTCTTTCTGGAAAACTGTGTACACAGTATACATAGTCCCTGGCTTCCCTAGAGAGTGAAAGTCACACTGAGCTAAGATAATTAGACAACATTTAATAATCATTGTTTGTCTACAGTCATGCCACCCTGAACGTGCCCGATCTCGTCTGAAGCTAAGTAGAGTCAGGCCTGGTTAGTACTTAGATGGGAGACCACCTAGGAATACCAGATGCTGTAGGCATTAAAAAGATTAATAATAATAATAATAAGTTATTATTATTATTTCCCCTTCACCAATAAAGCAAAAATATTAGAGACTGTGAATGACACAGTACTTACTAAAAAAAAAATTATAGAGCATCTGAAAAAAGAATTTTAGTGCATTGAATATATTTCTATTCAGAATGCCACTTGCTTCCCATGTGAGGAAAATACTGTAGACATTATTTCCAAATACAAACAAACAAAATGCAAAAACAAGCTAAGTATAGAAACCATTTTCAGCTAGGTAGAGCCCACATCAACACTGACACCAGTGAGCACATACTGTGTGCCAGGCATTGTCCTAAGCACCTTACATGTATTATCTCATTTCATCCTCACCTCAACCCCTCTTTTCAGATGTAGACACTGAGATACAAAATGGCTAAGGAACCTGTACAAAGTGACACAGTTAGTAAGTGATGGAGCCCAGGCACGTATTTCCAACACTTTAACAGCCTCTCAAATTGCCAAGTGACAGAAAGCATGGTATAATTTGCTAACTATATCATGATTTGTAGAATTTGAAGATTTCTCTTTTCTTTGGTTCTTTGCCATTCTCTAAAAGCACACGATTCACTCAGAGTGATTCAAACAGATATTTAAGCTATACCTGTAGAAATATTTTTAATGTGTATTAATTATTACAGATTGGTAGGGCCCTATTAACACAGATACTGAAAATTACAGACTCCCTGGACATTGCGCATTTAATACTGTTAACTAAATGGACATGAGGCACATGTCCATTTGCGTAATAAATATCTGATGACTGAATGAATGAATACTGTCTCATAAAATTCATGTATTTATTTACACAACAAATATTTGGTACTATGTGCCAAGCGCTTTTCTAGGCAATGGGAATACAAAGTGTACAAAACAGACAACATTGAGTTTACATCATGGAGTTTACGTTATGATAGAAACAGAAAATAAATAGGATAAGTGAGATAGTTAATATGTAAGAAAGTCATAAAAGCTAAGGGAAAAAAAGCAAAGAAAGTGTATTGGGAGAATTGGAAGTAGTTTTGCAATTTTAGATACAGTGGCAGGCGAAGGCATCCTTGATATAAAGAGCCTATGCTTTTAAAACATTGACCTTGGCAAAGATTTTTTCACTCTTTATTAACATTCAAAATTATAGTTCCCCTATATGTACAGTAAGTTTAGTCAAATGTATTCAATTAATATTGTTGGGTATTTTTTATGTTTGGTATGAGAGATGTGACTTTTCTGGACTATTACAGAATTAATTTTTTAAAATCACAAAGCATGATAGAAAAATAGGATACATCTTACAAACCACTGAAGACAGATCTAGATCATTATTGTTTTGCTAATTTATATCAATGTCTGATACTTCAAAACTGGATGTATCTCCAAATGAAATCTAAATAAATAAGTAAAATTTCATCTGAAGTTTTCTTGAAAATAATCTACTTTTGCAGATTTCTGCTGTCTTTTGTGTCTCCTAGGCAGCCTGAATAACATTTGAGGTCTGTCGCCCAACTCAAAACCCTCCCTAGTGCCAGAAAAGCAAATCATGATGCAAAGCACTTATGGCCACCAAGCAGATAGAGTGGTTTTGATTTTTTTCCACGAAGTTGTGAAGACTCACTAATGAAAAGCCTTTTAATACTAAAATGAAGTAATTTCACAATATCAAGGCCTTGAAAGTAGATACAATGGAATTGGGGTTAAAATTCATATCATCCCTCCAGACACAACCATCTATGGCTAATTCTATATGAATGATGAGGAAAAGCCCTATGCACCTTCTCAGGGTTCACCAGCCCTATCGGTACAGGCATACCTCGGATATAGTGTAGGTTCTGTTCCAGACCACAGCAATAAAACAAATATCACATTAAAGCGAGTCATAATCTTTTTGCCTATGGTCTTACCTTCAATTTGTTAAAACTGTAATTAATATCTATAAAGCACAAGAAAACAAAGCGTGATAAAAGGAGGTATGCTTGTACTCAGTGTAAAATTGCACTTTGGGCTCAGCAAAAATGTTCGAAGCTTTTTTTTTTTTTATTACCATTTATTTGTCCACAAAGAAACTTTTATCAAGCTTTCAGTCCTTTAATTTGTCTTTATTCATTCATTGCTTCCTATAGTATGTGTCCGTTTTAGAAATGAATAAATATTTGAACTTATGTTGCTTTTTAAAACCTGCTAAGCTTAGTCAATGTTTTCCCCTTTTTTTATATATTTCAGTTGTTTCTCTGACTTTAAATTTATTTTCACACACAATATATGGCTGCATTTTGATAACAGAAAATGTGCAACTTAGACATTTAAAAAGATGTCCCAAACTGGCTTATCTAACCATTAAGCCTTCTAAACCTATTTGAATAAAGACCATACATTTACTACTTAGGAAATCTATAAAGTTCCTAGTTATAATTAGGCACACAGAGAACTACCTAAATGCATTAGAAATGAGACCACTCAAGTACTTAGCCCTCGCCCCTTCAGCTCTTTTCAAGATGCCTCATCCAGCCTAATAGCTAAATGTCACAGTTCCATGCCAAACGCATCAAGACTTTCCTGGCACCAATGTGCCTACTTCAGAATGAGCAATATTTCAGAGTCATCAGAATTAACCATCCACTAAATTCAATTTTATAAAACTGTATCATCCTCAGTGTTTCACCTTCATGCACAATTTATTATAATTTCACATGAAAAGCTAAGAGCTCAGAACACACATATGCTATCAGATTCCTGAACAGAAAGCCCTTTTCTTGAGCAGTTTTAGACCCTGGATAGCAACTCTGACTGTAATTGGGTGTCTTCTCAGAGCATCTGACAGAGTTCACACTGAAAAAGAGATAAAAGACAAAAATTTCAGGATTTACCGATCGTGAGAAATCCCTGCCTTCTCCTTCAGCCCCGCAGCACTGACAAGATGAGAAGCTTCAAACAAGGACTCCCAGGGCCGTTCTGAAAGCCAACAGTCTCCGGCTCCCTCAGGGGCTTCTGGCACACAGGAGACAGGAACTGCCTTAGGTGCTTTCAAAGCGGGGCTGGAAATGCACCTAAGAAGCAGTTGTGTCTTTTCTTAACTTTTATTTTTAATTACTTTCTTCCATTTTACCAGAAAGGAAAACAACAGACACTGAGTGCACATAAAAACTGAGAAGTAAAATGAAGAATCAAACTATAAATAGAGACTGTCAAGTAAAATCTAATATTAGAAACATTAACAAGGCTGTAACATCATTTTGTTGGCCTCTAGTTAAAATGGTGCATCTCGGGTTATTTTAATTTCAGAAGAAAGGCTATCTTGAGACTTCATAGGAAGGTCCTAGTTAGATGTAGGTGATGCAGATACCAAACTCTCGCGATTAAAACAAGAACTTTAAAGATGGGAGAGGGGAACCGAGTCTTCTTCATGCTGGCCTAATTAGGTTGGTCACTTGTTCCAAACAAATTTTGTTGGCCTCTAGTTAAAATGGTGCATCTCGGGTTATTTTAATTTCAGAAGAAAGGCTATCTTGAGACTTCATAGGAAGGTCCTAGTTAGATGTAGGTGATGCAGATACCAAACTCTCGCGATTAAAACAAGAACTTTAAAGATGGGAGAGGGGAACCGAGTCTTCTTCATGCTGGCCTAATTCATTAGGTTGGTCACTTGTTACCAACTAATTATGCTGGCTGTGTGCTCATCTTATAAAAGAGCTATGTTCTCACTGGAAAAGCAGAAACCAGCCACGAGAGTGTTATTTTCTCACTAGTAACAACGTGCAGACTGGTAACTACAGTGGACAAAAGCAGCAGGCCCCGCACCAAGCCAGAGGTTTCCAGAAGTGTCAACACACTGTTGTGGTACTCTCCCTAGTCTTACACATTGAACAATAACTCAGATCCATCACAAGATCACTTGTCTGTCCTCCTCGGTTAAATAGGTCTTTATTTTTAGAGAACAATGGGAATTATAGGAAACTGGAAGCTTCACATCACAGAACTATAAATAGTCACTGTTAAACACAGCCCTATGTTTTTGTTTTTCAATTTTAAAACAAAGTTGATATTGGAGAGAGGGTATTCATCTGTTGGCCAGTGTATGACGCCCCAGTGACATCATCTGATCTAGGTAATTAAGGACCTATTTAGTTTTTCAGTCGGACAAATCACTAGCTCTCAACAGGAATTTTAATCAGAAGGATTGCTTGCTATGCTGAGATTGTCCCCAGCGAACAGAACATTACTGACCTTTCCTCCACAGGAAATTTAAATTTGTATCATTTGGCTGGTTAGGATTTCTGTCATTTCCCTGTAGATCGAGATTAGAGATGAACTTTCAGGTTCAGTCAGACATTAAAAACACAAACACATAAGCTGTGAAAAGCCAGAAGCAGAATGATGTCTTTCCCTGATAAAAAGGTCACCGCTGTTTTCCTCATTCATTCCAACTGACCACAGGCTCCCATGCTCACTGCCGCCATTTAGGGAACTCAAATTGGAAAATAGCCATACTTATGGGTCCTCAGCATATTCATTACATTAAGATTGTCTCTTATATTTAATTTTGTTCTCTCATTTGTATGTTAAAGGAAAAATTATTTCCCTCGTGACAGCCTAGACCTAACAGGACATTTTTAAAAATGTGTAAATGAGGTTATATTTATCAGAAAAGTTCTGGTTTGGTCTAGAAAGTTCCTGACTTCTACCATCAAGGGAAAAAGAAAAAGTCCAAAGTAAATATTCTATAATAAGCAATTTGAGGGTACAAACTCATAAACTGCTGTGTCACCACGCATTAATTAAATAGGGAATCATATAGAAAACAGAGCCGATAAAAAATAACAGGAAAGCTAGTTACCATGATATTACTATTAAATTTGCAATTGTTTGTATATTTCCAAAACTGAATTCATAAATTGACATAATTATGAAACAGGGCAATCTCTAGGATTTTGCACAACTTTCATTCAATGACTTAAACTGAATTATACCAAACATGAAACAGATTTAATAACCAAAAAGACTCAAGACTAAAGCCTTATTATACCTTATTTAAAAAGGTCATGTTGTCTGAAACTAAGGTCAGTCTACATTTCTACCTCAACACTTAGCCTCCAAATTAATTTTCAATTTAATTTGTTTAGCGACACTATACATAGCATCTGATTCCAAGAGAATATGCATTTAATTATTACTAAATATCAGAAAATATTTAGAAAGTCTAAGCTGTTGTGACTAACCTATAGATCTAGGCTTAAAAGCATTTAAAAAATGTTTTAATGTTTGTCTATAAATCATTCCATTAATTTTACAATCCGTATAAAGTATGCTTTGTAGTTTAGTCATGGATGAGCAGGGTTTTTGTGTTGTTTTTTATTTGTTCTTAAAGACATTTAAATCAGTAGGCTAGAGACTTTTATCTTCATAGGCACGTTGGATTATGCATTGTTTTTATGAATTTCCTTCACCACTAAATGAGGTATGTATGTGAGAGAGGAAGATCACTTAACAATTCAACTAGGAGCAAATGCACAATTGCTTGACATGTTTCTTAGATTCAGATTTGACATCAGCTATTACACAGTATCAAGTATAAGACATTTTGAGAGAATAACTTGTTCTTCATAGCAGAAGAAAATGCCCAAAATTGTTTTTAAACTGAGTTTTCATGGTGTGTGACATGCCATGACATTATTTTAATGATATGAAAATGAAAAATAAATAAAAGTGAATGATGCAAACATTCTTAATTATATGCTAAAGGCGAATAGATATATTTATCATAAGTATGCTAGGAAAAAAAAAAATGAGTAACTATTGCACCAGATACTGTGCTAAGCCCAGAATTCAAATCTAGGTTTTGTCCAATTTCAAGGTCTATGTTCTTTCTATGTTCTTTCGTATATTCTGCAGCTTGGTTTCAGCTCAACTTGGCTCATTCCAGTTGTGCATTCTTCAATTTGATGACCAACTTTAGCAGTGCTGAAGAGCTAAACTGTGTGCAGAACAAAGGTAACTGCTTCCCTGAATTTGCCTGCTCTTTTCGTGGAGGTTTCCTCCCACTGCCCAACCCCAGGAATTGTGGGTAGGACTCTCTGGTCCCTAAGTGATTACCAGCAGTGCCACAGCTAAACAATGCATGCAAAGAGATTTTAAAATCATTCATTCATAATTACCCTAATCAACAAAAACCAACCATAGCTCAATCAAACTTTTAAGAAGAAAAGTTTGTGTGGGAGTTAAATGAATTAAAGCATAAGGTCAGGCTTCTATAAGGTGCTCCAGATTCTATCACCTTGCTCTAATTCTTGCATATTTCAGCAGTCACGGTTTTTTGTGACTTCACAGAAATAACAAGTCATTTAAAAAAATCCCGAGATGGTTGCAAAAGTACTGTTAACATACACTGTGCATCCACATATAGCCCATGGCACTGAGAGCATTGGGATAAACTTGAAAGTCTGCAACTGAAAAGTTATTTTTAAATCTAATCCAGGTGATGATGTTAAAAAAGCAAAGAGGTGAGTATTACTGAACCAACTTAGATTTTTTTCTGTTTCCACATCATTTGCATTGCTCCTTTCTTTTCTGACACTATGAGTGCCATAAAGATTTGAACAAATCTAGAGCAATTATCCCAAAACCATCATAGGCTGACGATCATACTGAGGCCTTTTAGACACTTATTTCTTCAAACATTAAATGAAATCATTTCTTTGTAAAGATTCTTTATCTCTTTTCAGAACAATAATTTCAAAGTTTCTTGAATAATACATTAGTGATAACACAAAACTATTATCAAGTTGTCAAACTGATGGTAAAATTGTCATGACAACCCAACTCCATGATACCTCTGGTTACATGTACACAAAATAAAGAGCAAGCAATATTTAACTCAAGGGAAATGCATAGGCTTCCTGAACATTAACTGTCATCCGTAAAAGCCACCTACTACCTAATTCCACTTAATGTCAAAGCATTCTGTATACACAGTAGGTTCTCAAAAATAGAGTGTGAATAAATGTAAGCAATTTTAATCTAGCAAAGGGTCAGAGGAAAAATATATGTACTCTCTAATGGTGACTGATTTCAAAACAAAACACAGACAGAATGGGTATGAGGCAGGCCTTGAGAAGGGGTTACAAGACTTCTCAGGTATGCTGAATGCAGTCTGTAAATGCGGAAGCTATTCGTTAGACAGCCCACATAAAGAGACTGGTTAATACAAATTTTTAATGGAGGAACGAAGTGCACAGAGGGCTGTTATAAACTTTGATTATACATCTAAATTTTTATGAAGAGAATACTGCTTTGAAAAGCTTTTAGGTATAAAATGTTTTGAGAATTTCTTTAATTTCAAAAAGATCCAATCACACTCACAGAGTCCTCTTCCACTCCAATTTTCTATTGCTTCAGCTGTTTTTATTAAAACTAGCAGCTACAAAGTCTAGTGAATGCAGATTTGAGCCAGACAAGTTATTTTACTGTTTCCACTTGAAAACAAATAAAAATGGGTTTTCTTTTTTTATTATTTTTTGCCAATTTGTCTAACTTTTAGATATATCACAAAGCCTTAAAGGGAAGAATATGATTTTGAGGCTTTGCCACAGAATAAAGAATTCTACAGTTGTGCATTAAGAAACACAAATTTGTTTTTACTTAAGCAGCTATGAAAAACTAAGCTGCACCAGTCCATAAGAGATTACTGAAAAGAAGATCAAAAGATGACTAATAATTTCTTTATGAAAAAGGTAGACAAGCTGAATTCCCTATAGTCCTTATCAAAGTCAGTTTGCACAGTGGCTCAATGACAAATGAGGGCATTGTTAGCAACTCTGGAAAATTCCAGCAGAAATAATTGAAAATTTCCCCTCTGGGCTCTCCACTTACCCTAGGCAAAACAAAAACAACTCTAAAAACAAAAATACACACAAGAAACCATTGCCAAGAACACAACCTCACTCAAGGCACAAATTATAGATTCTGCAAATGGGATAGTCAGCAAATGTTTCACCACCTCGTTCTGAAGATCCTAACCAAAAATGTGATACATACAGACCAGACACTGACATGACAGCAAAACAAGTCTAATGCAGAGATGTAAACATGCAGATTATGGTACATGTAAATATTTTCTTCTCCATAAAGAGCGTAAGGAAATGATGAACATGGATCTCCTTTCACATGAAAGTAATGTTAGCTATAGCTAACTGTAGCAAAGTTAAATATCATGAATACTTGTTTCCGAGGTGTATTCTGCTGTATAGTTTGATGAGAGCCAGTTGGTCCTAAAGATGGAGAGAACAATGTGAGTGTTATGCAGAGGAAGCTTCTTGGACCACACTTGACCCAGTGCCTAGAGAAAGTGGGGTCATCAACTCTGGCTCTTAGAAGTTGTGACAGCATCGGGTTAAAGAGGGAAAGGAGAGGAGAAAAAAAGGAGGAAAAAGTCACTCTCCATAGTTTTTATCCCTTTGTTGCCAAAGTTTCTGGAAACAAAGTAGATCACACAGTCTCTGGTATTACCTTTTTTTTTTTTTTTTCCCCAGGATAGGATAAGAAACAATAGAATAGGACAGTAACCATATGAATAATTTACCTAATCAGTACAAGAAGAATCAACTTCTGGAGAGCCATATTCTGCAAGGGTGTCATAGGCCAAAGGATGAAATTAGAAATTCTACTAATCTTCTTTAAAAAAAGAAAAAGTCTTCAAATGATCAGAGATGGCTGCCTGAAAGAATGGTGAAATAAGTAGAACGTTCTGCAGGGTAAAGCGGTATCATGCTCTCAAAAGACAGGACACTAAAAACCATTGCCAAGAACACAACCTCACTCAAGGCACAAATTATAGATTCTGCAAATGGGATAGTCAGCAAATGTTTCACCACCTCGTTCTGAAGATCCTAACCAAAAATGTGATACATGCTGAAGAAAAGGTTCACAGTACAAACTTCAGAAATCTATTGAGACAGGTGAGTTCTATTTTGGTACCTTTTATTTCCCAAATGTATTAAGTCCTCACATTAGGAATTAGAAAGCAAATCCAAGAAATTTTAAAACTACTACACTGGATAGAAATTACTACCAAAGAGATGTAGAATAAGACTGTCCATACATATCTTAAAATGTTCCTTATTTTTGAATACTGCTAAATCTCAAGCTCATGTTCAAACATATAAAATTCCAGGAAGGTAAATTGGATTCAATGAGAAAATTTTCCATGTTATAATAGATTTAGCCATTTAGGTCAGTGATTTCCAAACTCTAGGGTCACAATTAAAAAAAAAAAGTTTTTAAAAAATTGAGTTTATATCTCCAATATATTTATTTATTTTATGCATTTACTACTACTGGCAAACTACATACCTGACATATACAATGAATAAAAGTGTTAAAAGAATAAGATAAAAAATATTTTTAAAGTATATCTAATATTATCTTCCACCCCAAGAGGATTATGTTTGCACCACTGGGAATGTCAACGGCCCACCTCAGAAAATACAAGTTTATAAGTTCATTAATTGGATGAGAGGGGCAACATATATTGACCCATAACTCTCTATTTCTCACACACACACACACACACACACACACACACACAGTCATTTTGAGATTTTACAATCATTTATCCAAAATACTTAAATTTTAAACATAGTACTTTTATTTTACTATTTAGAACCTTTTTGAAGCAATTTCATCCTGAATAAAGACATGGCAAACCAGGGGTTTCGAAGATCGTATTTATTACTACGAATGGCTGCACTTTATTTAGCAACAACTATGTGCCAGGCATTTTTTTTTTTTTTTTATGTACTTTGTGTCTAATTCTCACAGAAACAATGAAGGAGAAATTATGTTTCCCATTTTATAAAACTGAGGCACATGATCAACAGTATCCTGTAAATAAGTGGTGGAGCCAGGGCGGGTGAGACTTTATCTTTAAAACCACAAATCAAGATGGTCACAATTATAGGACATTATGTGAAGAGCCAAGCATTTTAGGTCTTTCAATATATATGTATTTTTTTTTTTATTTACAGTTGGCTCCTTAAAGCAGAGAGAGGGGAACAGAGAAATAGGTATTAACTATTACAAATTCTTTAGATTAAAAAATAACAGTCCCCAGACATTTCCATCTGTTCTCCACTTATCCCCTAGCAAAGTTTTTTGGTTTTTATTATTTTTTTAATCCTAGAAAGAGGCCTGCAGAATTCTGGGAGTGATTACAGTGATTGGATAAACTTGACCATGGACAAGTTTCTGCTAATATTTTCTGAAACCTCAGAGCCTCATGAGTACTATGTTTCTAGAAACAACATCTTCTAATCTTAAAAGGGATTTGTTAAAGATAGGTTTTGGAGTTTGCAGAAAGGGGCATTCTGTTCTGCCTGGGGAAGAACAAGAATAATGGTGAGAAAGCAAGTTAGATTCCCTCCCAACTCATCTTACAGGCTAATTGTGCAGTAGGAGCATCCAGACTTTCTCACAAGGCCCAGAGTTTCCAGCTGTGTTCCCAAATAGGGCTTGAAACTGGCTATTTGGTACCCAAAAGCATTCCTCTTCCAGATGTACATGCAGCTGTGAGAACTCTGGACTGCCAGAGACCAACAAAAAATGAGAGGGTCTTTGAAGCTGGAAAAGTTACTTTAAGGTAAAAAGGTGATGAATTAGTTGAAATGCTGATTGTAAAATGTTCTTTTGCAGTTTAACTACCATGATTTGCAATTTCATCGCTAAATGCTTCACCAGAAAAGGTAGGTCAAACTCAACGTGACTTCCTTTTCCGCAGATTTTTATTTTTAGAAAGATATATGACATTCTTCTGTCCAGGTTGGTTTGGATAACAGAAAAAGTAGAATGGACTTCAAGGCCTTTTCCAGTTTTATAATCCCAAACAGCACCCTCTTCTGCCTGGGAGGCCCTCACCTTCTTACCCACCTGGCAAAATCCTTTTTACCCACCCAGCCTAAGTCTAGCTTCTCTGGTAAAGCTTTCCCCATACTTAAGGTGGAATTAGGACCTTTTTCCTTTGTGTGCTCAAAATCTATGTTTTTTTAGCAGCACTCATTTTAAAATGCAACTATTTGTTCTTGACTATGGCTTCTGCATTCTCATGACTTATCACTGTGCCTCGCACATAACAAAATCAGAATAAATGCTTGGTGGATGAATAAGTAAAGGTTGAATAATGAATTTGAAGAAGCATCAATTTCTACAAATACAGTAGTTTGGCTTAGTGATTCTATTTCAACAAAAATTTGTTTTTATATACTTTATATAAAATCCATCATAGTTCTCTGAGCATTGTTTGTAGCCACCTAAGATCACTACATCTTGCTGTCAATATACACAGGAAACTTCTATAACTAGTCACCTGTAAATTTAGCATAATATAAACGAGGGAGCTAGCTCTCATAACTTCTCTATTCACAAATTAAGCCATTATTATCTGCAGCAGTTTCTGATTTCTATATAGAAGGACCTGACCCAGTGGGGAAAGTCATGCTTTTAACTGTTTATTCCCTGATAGCTCTCTCCTAGTCAAAAGGTTCCTCAAAAAAAGCAAGGAATGATTTAAAGAAAATCTGAAGAATAAACACAATTTCCATCTATTTCACTTAGAGAGCATGATCCAGAAGGCATTTAAAAACAAATTTCTGGGAGGTCATCCCACTTTTGGGTACCCAAAAGAGCTGAGCTTCAATAAACCTATTGCTCTACCTCTTTAAAAAATTCAGGGGAAAAAGGTATACTCGGTGTAATATTATATGCCCTTTTGCCCTTAAAAAAGTCAATTTGTCATGTTTAATGAATATCTTTCTGAACTATGAGTGGATTCTTACATGGCCTAACATAAAACAGTATTCAAACCTATAAATATCCTAATCCTTTAAACACTTTTCCTTATGATTGCATTATCTTGTTAGATAAGTATGACCCTAAACATTATGAGAAACATTAATATGAGAAACATTAATAACAAAACTCAAACTTTACAAATATTAGAAAGTAAAATATAGAAATCTAGCAATTAGTGCAGGGTTCTAATTGGTCTTTTAAAAAGATATTAGGAAATGTCTTGAGCAAAACCTTTCCATATAGTTTAATTTCTTATACAAATTATGTCAAGAATACATGTTTTTAAATGTATTTAGACCCTGAATAATTAAAGCAAAACTTCTGTCATTCCCACTCCATCCCACTCCACCTCAAAATGAAGGGTAGTGCAGGGGGTAAAGATCACTAAAATATCCATTTGTTTTTCACCTCCTCTAAACCCCAATTCTAATATTTTAGTTCTTTACCCTCTAACTTAACTCTTCTAGAAAGTGGGTCAGTCCATTCTAGCCAGCCACCAAGAACAACGATCACTGAACATTATCGGCATGCCCTGCTCCATCTCAGACTCAAATTATTTTAAGATTTTTGCCTTCTCCTTACTTTTTTTCATCTCCCCGGATTTCCCTATGAAGGCACTTTTTTTCACCTACATAGATAAGCAATGCAAGTGAGCACATCCAATAAGTTGACCAGGCTACTGACAGAAAAATGAACAAGATCATTTTCAGATTTCAATCCCATAGGAATTAAGCTGCAACCCCCATTCTTAGATTGCGATTTATTGTAAAGCATTCATTTGGCATTCATCTTATGCCACCTTGCCCTCCTTTTCCCAATGCTTCTTCAAGCATGTCCTTGAAAGTATAATTGATCTTAAGCCCTTTTGTCCTAAGTGCCTGCATGTGCTTAGTAGGTAATGGGGACCTTTCTCCTATACTCTGGTTAAAAGAGAGGGACCAGATTGGTCTTCTACTCAAAAACATCCAGACCATTTTTCAATTCACAATATAATCCATTGTGGAAGGTATGGTAGGCAAATATATTTCATCTCTAGTGTAAAGCTGATCAATTCAGTAGCAGCTGCCTAAAGTGCTGATTTAAGAAACGAGGCTGCATCTGGACTCAGGAGAAACTGCACTGATGGACTGGTGATGTCTGCCACAGGCACAGGTGAGGAGCACGGTGGTATGCATTCTCAGCATTTGCCATCTCAGCTCTAACCACTTAGCCAAAATCTGAATTTCGGTAAGTTCAAGAACTTCTTATCACATCAAGTTCCTTTCCCTAACTGAAGCCTTAGGCCAGGGAAAGACGATTCAGTCTTCCAAATATGTATTTCTACAAGTTTAGTGAAGAATACTTTTCCTGATGAATCAGACTTAAAGGTCAACATGATGAACCCAGCGTTCCCTCCTCTTTTCACTGGC
>NW_006436298.1:30056142-30063286 GCF_000325575.1 Pteropus alecto | reverse complement strand
GAACTTTGAAAGTGCTGCTAGCTTTTCCATAAAAGAAAAAGCGTCAGAGCTCTTCATTCCTGAAGCCGCCTCAGCCAGGATCACTTAAGGATTCCACTGACTGTGCAGCTACTCTCTTTAATTCCCGTTGATGCTGCATCTTCCGTTTAAAAGTTTTCTCATCCTATGCTGTCCCATAAATCTGTACATCAAAGACAACCCAAGATCAGTGGTGATGTTTAGGAGATACGATTCCTCTGAAGTGATTTAATAAGACCTTGCACAAAGTCATTTCACAATGGTGAGAAGACCAAGTCAGCATCTCCCCGCACCCTACTTAGAGTAATGAAGTGTCCTAGGGGCTCAGCAAACTCAACATAGCAAATCAAACCCATTCTGCTTTTGATTTGTTTCTAGTACTGTTCTCCTCAGCCAGAAAAATCCTTCATTTTCTTATTTTCTTCTAATGTAAAATATCAAAGAATCCATTTCATAATTCTTATTTTAAAAAGCACATTATAAAGTGAAGTGCATCATTAAGTGCTGACAACCTCCACTTCCAGCTTTCTAATCGCATTTATTATATTTCCAAGGCAATCTTCATCAATTTCCATTTCTCTAATCAAATTATATTGTTTAAAAGCCAATTTTACTTAATACTTGCTGTCCTCTCTGCACTGCAGTATCGTACATCCTTGCTCTCTCTACCCCAGCTCTTCTAGAGCACTTAAGCCATTAATAAACTGCCTGACAGTCTCTCCTCCCACTTGCTCTGATTGAGAACAAAGCACTTAGGCCAGGGTCATTTAAAAGTTCCCTTAAAAATTTTTCAATGGTTATAATGGAATAAAAGCCTTTCTATATAAAAGTATGTTAGAATGAGAAAATAAGTAAAAATAGGTTGCTTTTCTCAAAATCTCAAGAAATATTTTTTCTTTAGTGAAACACCAATTTGCCTTTAAAAATTAATGTTATCTTCTAAAAGCTTCCTGAAACTTCAAATATTGAAATCATTTAAATGACTGTCTCAAAAGAAGGAACAAGACACAGTGACCCATACGTGGGCATTACAGGGCATAAGGAACAATGGACAGGACTCAATGGGCCTGGAACAGTAGCCCAGCTGAGCAGCAGTCCAGATCTGGGGGGGGAGGGTTCTGAATGGGTTTACATTTTAATCCATCCCCGTAGTCTTTTCTTCCCTGACTGAAGACTACAGGAGCCCTGGAACCAGAGGTACAAGTGCAGCTGGGTAGAAGTCAGAGGAGCAGAGAAGCTCACCTCAGAGTAAGGCAAAAACTGAAATTCTGTTGCTACTTTATGCATTAGTTGATTCTCTAAAACATGGTATTTTGGGGGGAAAAAATTAATGTTATGTAGTACCGCAATGTAAAGGCAGGCACTGTAAGATATATGGTCAAAAGTACATCTTGTTTAGTATAGAATATTACATTAAACTGAACTTAAAAAGAAAAATGAGTTTAAAAATAGAACGTTAAAAGACTAAAAAGACTAAAGGAAATGGGATTTTTTTTTCCCCCCAGCTGAAAGAGATCCAGCCTAACCTTTTTTCTTGATAAGATAGTATCTACTATTGGAGCACAAGTCCATGGAGTACAGAGAAAGCAAGAATTAATTAATGAAAGGGCTCTACAAACACATTTTGAAAACTACTGACCTAGAATTTCAAAGCTCTCTTTCAAGAAAACCAAACTTAAAATTATATATATTTACTAATCAGGAAACAGCAAATATGCTGTATCTCCAACTTGTAACCCCTTCATTTTTGCCAGTTTCATCTGTCTTTAAGTAAAAACAAAACAAAACAAAAAGCTACATATTTTTATTTAGCTCAAGAAATTAGGCACACAGGAAGGGACAGATCTCAGTTACACAGTTGTATTTCCTAGTGGACTGAATACATATCATTGCCATGAATACATCCTTTACCTTGAAATGTGAATGAGCACCAAAAGTAGTTTTGTCTTTTTATTAACAAAAGTGGGGCCTAAAAATAAGTGCTTAGTTGGAATTCTTGAACAGTAACAAGCCTGTTCATGGCAGACCCCATTTAAAGCAGCGCACAACAACCTGTGTTTACATCACCCTTTTATTTCATAGTTAGAAATAATACAGTTCCACAGGGTAAATCATCAATAAATAACGATGTTTAATCATTAAACGTAAAAATCCCAACTCTTTGGCATCTGACAGGATTCTATTTCTTGTCAAACTAATGACTGTATAGATATAGTAATCTTAGTGATCATTCATCAATACAATATGTTACAAAGGTGCAATTTACTTTAAAATATCAACAGCTGAGGATTTCCAGCCCACCAAGAAATCTGATCAACCCAGTAAGATATGGGCCAAGGTTCTTTCACATGGTTTGTCTCAGTGAAATAATAATAAATGCTGATTAAGAGTACCTAGGGTTTCTAATACTTATTCTGCTCTAAAGAGTTCGCCATTCATTCTGGCTAAAGAAGAGTCAAACTGTACCAGGAATGACCCGCTCAATTAAAAGGTGTTCTTATATTATAAGCGAGATTGATAACACCTAAGAAACTCACAGCCCCAAAAATAAAATTTAAAATAAGCAGTTCTATGTTGCCAGAAATGCCAATTCAGTAATAAATTGCACCTTCAAGAGTCAAAAAAGAAATAGAAACTTTTACAAAAGGTAAGTTACATACATTTTTTTTTTTCAAAATATATTCAAGAATAGTTAAGCTGTATTTGTTACTAAAGCCAGGGCAATATTTCTTTAGCAACAAATTAAACCAGTGCAATTGACATAAATTGTTAAGTAATCCAGGATTAACCCATTAAAACTGTAGGAGCGCTTTAGGCTCCTACGCTAATCCTAGAAACTTGAATTTCAGTGAGTGTGCTGCACAAAACTAAAACTGGAATGACCCAATGCCATGCTGAATGGTATCACTTCATACTTCGATTAAGCATTCAAGAGTAGAAAATCATGAGTTCCTCTATTAGAGTTCCATTCATTTACAGAACATTCAGATGCAAACAGTATTATGCCTATAATCCACACTAAAAGAATCCTTTCCATTTTAAAGTTCCAGATGAATTTTAAATTAGAAAATAAGCACGAAGGAAACTTTTTCAATTTATGAAAACTTCTTATTGGAAACCTTCTGGAAAAGCTTCCCCCCACCCATTGTAAAATAAATACTTTGTATCCCAAATTTATTTTTATTAAGACACACGTTAATAATGCTATAAAGAAATATTTTACAGCCATAGAGATCAATAACTTTCCATGCGGAAATAAAAAATTCATTGCTCAATAATATTATTGAGGCAAGTGAAGATTATTCTCTTGTCAATCTGAAATGTTAATTTTTTTCAGTGCAAAACCAGTTATAAAATATTTAAACTCAATATTTAAAAATAAAAAGTGGTCCAATTCAGCAATGTTCAAGTTCTAAATTTCATAAAACAAATCATTACATACATTTGATAGTAAAATACAGAGATTAAAGAAGTACTTAAGTACTTAAGATATAAATTTCTAATGAATCATACCAAGTCAGCAACAACCAAGCAGATAACATTCCCAATTCTAGTGTCAGAATCATAAAGATGATCTTGCTGTACCAGAGCCTTTTATCCTAGCTCAAAAGCTATACGAATTAATGGTCAACATTGTTTTCTTTGCAATTGCGTGCTCTAGAATGATTTCCCCCCAAGTACCTGTGATTTCATTTCTATATTCGAAATTTGACCCAAACAATTTTTATGTTCCTGGAACACTTAGCTGATATAACCATCTATAATGTGAAGAGTCCTGTACAGAGTACAACAGTGGGTTTTTCTAGCCAAGCGTAGGCTAACCTAAACTAGTTTACACTCTCTGCAGGTCATTCATGTATTATTCCTAGCAAACACACGGTCCCCTCTCAGGGTTAGGTGTTGAAGCTGGTACTGTAGCACTTCTGTGTCAGCTGGCTCCTTGATGTTCATTTTATCTAGATTGAGGTAGTCCAGAGATTTGGAGTGAGCCCTCTTACCTTTAAGAAGACAAAGAGGCAGAGGCCCATGGAGGGCCTTATAAGGTTCATAAGGTAAAGATTTAGTGCACTTGTCTCCTGAGCTGGGCATCCGCCTTCGCCTCCTGCCATTGACAGCTGGAATCTCGTATGGCTGGTAGTACCTACTTCTGGTTTTATACAAGCGAGAGGAACGTGCAAGTCCTGCATCCAGCTGTTTGGAGCGCAAGGAAGGCACAGCTTCTCCCTTACTTTCTTCGCTCCCTGTGCACTTCTGGGCCAACTTCAGCAGTTCCTCACCAGTTGTGAAGCCGACCAAATAGTTGGCGTCCATGTGGAGGATCTGGTAGCCTGACACAGTCCGGCGCATGGGCGAGCACGGCGTGCTGGAGCAGCGCGGCTTCTCCGCCTCTGCCTTTCCCGGGGAGCTCACCTCGGCCACAGGCAAGGGCAGGGTGCTCAGGGAACTTCTGGGCTCGCCATTAACATCTACTTCCATTTTAGGCACCAGTCTGCACACTCCTAAAAGTAGATAGACAGATTAGAAGAGCGTAACGCGCTGCACCTTGGGCCAATCCGGATCATGTTAGAAGGCTCAGGGAGCATGAAATAACACTGGCCTGAAAAGCAGCCGATGTACCAATGACAGATTCTTACCTATGTCTATTACATGTTATGTTCCAGAGCCAGCATGAAAGGACTACCACTTTTCTGCCTTCAAGAGTTCAAATGCAGATTAAATTAAAGCCTGAAGTTCTACTAAAAAGTTCAGATGCAGAAGCCAACGGAAAACAACACTTTTCTACATACAGCGCTCCATTCAAAGTTTATTCCTTGATGTGATATTAAGCAAATCAAATACAGATTCCACATTAAGCAAATAAAAACAATCATACAATTTCACAAGAATCCACAAAATCTTTCCAACACGAAAATTATAGTCTTTACATTTTCCATCATTTAATTTAAAATATGTACTCAGCTCTTCCACCAGCAATTCTTTTCAGCTGTGTTTAAGGGGCATATAATAAAAGATAAAAGCTGATTTATTTCTGAAAGAATCCAATTTGGCCTAAAAATCTTTTCTTATGATATGGAGGAGTCTTTCTTATGGGAAGTTTCCCCTAAACCTTGTAAATGTTCCTCACTCAATATCCCCAATGAATTATTTAAAGAAAACCATTCTGTAGTTTAAAAATTAATCCGAAATCCAAAAATCGGGTCGTTTTTAATATTAAACATATATAAAATATCAGATGTTATTTTATGTGATTATTTAATCATAAAATATACCATCTAAAACACCACCTTTTTGAATATTTAGCAAATGGCAGAAAAATTCATAATGAATACTAATATTCATTGCAGTGATTACATTATACAGTCTGGAAAAACCCCACTGACCAGAAGTACCACAAATAATGACGCCCAGGCCTAGAAAGTTGCGGACAAATCAAATTTTGAAAAACAGAATACAAAGACAAACTGAGCTGTAATGTCATTTCTGAGAAATGTTATCCTCAAATAGAAGTAGGTAAGTATCTCAGATCACTAACCAAAATAGTGTCAAATAACTGATTTTAAGATTAAATATTTATTGAAAAAGGCTGTATATTAAAAATTCTTATGAATCCTTTTGTAAAATAAAATCTTTTCCTAATTGAAGCACCTCCTAAAGTTTGGGTATTCATTTAAAATCCAAGCAATTAGAGAGCTAAAGAAAAGCCACACTGCATTTCCTTCATTAGAAAATAAACCCAGACTATGAAGAAGTTACCAGATGACATCCTGCCTCACTACAGTCTACAACTATAGCACTACTGAAAACTAACATTAATAATGATTTCTAAGATAAAATAAATGCTAAAGGGATCAATATAGTTTTACTTACTTTTTCTTATAAATCATAGACTATTTCCAATTTTAATTTAGCATTAAAATGCTTTAGCCCCTCAACCCTTCAAGCTTTAAAGTAATTGGCTTTATTCTACTTTATTAATATAAAAGTAAATTTATATTCGATTGCGTAATTTATTTCTCTACAGAGAGAATGGAAATAGTAGGTGACTACCAGCTACTTTGATATGCCTACAAAAACCTAAAGATTTTTCATGTAATAACCTTTAGAGGGCCATGTGAAGCTTCATCAAATTTTATGCTGAAGGAACAAAGGTTTACTCTAGGCCAAATGACAAACTAATCCTCCCTTTCTCACTAATTCTGTAGCCCAGAAATAATATAAGAGAACAGCTTATCCAAGGCCTCCAACCTACCTAACCTGACAGGCAGCTAAAGGCAGGAAGTGATTCTCTAATACTTCATTCTGAAAAGACAAGGAAAGGAGGGTCAATGAGGCCAAAATAACCAGGGCTGCGGAGAAATGGAGCATACACAAAGACTGAGTGCCCTACCCAAGTAGTTACCCAGGAAGTGACACTCAGCAATCACATTAAATGACACACTGGTCTGGGTCTCTTCCAAATCTGGCAGTCCATGACAGTCCATGAATGTCCACCAGCCACCTTACTGCATTCGCATTTAGTATATCATAAACTTCCTAAAATCCATGAATTCACACCCTACCCATTCTGAATTGGATAGTAATTCAAACAGAGGCTAGCCTCAAAACTATCTTTTTTGCCTATACAGGATAAAAAGTACTAAACAAGCTAATAGTGTACAAAGTCATAATGAAGAAGAGTGCGCACAAGCTTTAAGTAACTGAAAAAATTAGAAGAGTCGGGTGAGGCAACATATAAAGATCAATTTTGATGGGACATGAAATAGATACTATTGTTAGATGAATAACTGTCACTGGTTAAGTTTCCAGAAAGATCTTCAGGCATCTACCTGATTGATAGACAATAATTTAACCTACATCGTTAAGTAGATGTGGTTTAAGAGCTCTTGAAATTTCAACCAAGCAGCCTGGTATAAAAAACCTACATAGTTTGCTGACATAAACAACATACTCTCTGCCTGTAGAAAACACTATTTAACCAGAAAGTTAAAGAAATAAGCATTTCTAATATCCTCTAATACAAATTTTTAACCTAGTAACTAAGGTCAATACTCTAAAGTATCTGGATAGTCTTGCTACACTGGAACATGAAACTGCTCATTTTAAATATTATATATATATAGCTGTT
>NW_006436298.1:30050607-30056111 GCF_000325575.1 Pteropus alecto | reverse complement strand
AGGGTTGGAAAATTGTTTACACTTTTTTGCTATAAAACATTAGTACTTCTGCTCCAAACAATAGCATAGTCTAAAAACTAACATCTTTAACTTGGTTTCATTGGTCTCTGCAGTGTATTGTCATATGTAAAAGAACATCTTCAGATCTTGATATTCAAGTAAGAATGTGAGTGGTACACCAGGACTCTTGCAAATTGCTTAGATTTTTTTTTTTAAAGGATCCTTTCCACTTATATATTGCCTGTCAAAAGATTATCTATTGTGTGGGACTAAGAAAGTTAGGTGGAAGCTGGATTTCAAACTACAGAGCCCTGATTGACAAATATTTCATTTTTAGCTGGGTGGAATATTGACTAAGCAGCATATCTTCCATTCTTCAGTGTAACTGAAAACAAACTTTTTAGGCTGTTAAATCCCTGAGAATTTCCTAACTGGATTTAAGTACTGGAGCAAGATCCTGAGAGAAGCGACAGAATCAACTTTCTCAGGTTATCTTTTAAATGGGTCGAAGTGGTAAAGGTACTTGTTCCTCCTGAAGAGGAGGAAGACTAGGTACTTTCTAATTCTGGAAATTTCAAAAAAAAAAAAAAGATGCTAAAAGCAAAAAAGACAACAGTCTTAAAGTCAACATATTTCAACATATGGATGTCCAATATTTTGCACTGAAAAATTTATTAAAAGTCATTTACCAGGAAACTTGGCTATCATGACTGGAGATGGCCTGTGTTTAACAGTAAATTCTTCATATTTTACCATGAAATGTTTGTCTGTGGGTTTGTTATTTTTAACAAACCTATCCCTGACTACTCATTTTATTTCACATTTTAAAATAAACTTTGTAACCAAAAAAGCATATTTCTAAGATAAACAATTACAAAGCATTCCCATATATATTGTAGTATATGAAACAGACACTACTCTCATGGCATCAATAAGAATAAATGTGAACTAAGAAATCAGGCCCAATGCTCAGATCCAATGCTAACCTCTGCACTGCAGGGCACTAACAATCAGGAACCAGAAATACCCTTATTGCTTCATTTAATGCCTTTCATATATATTTAAAGCAAATATAAAGACTGGACACAGAAAATAGAAAAACGTTATAACAGAAGCAGCAAAATTTCAGTGGAGAGAGGAGTCTAGAACAGAAAATGTAACAAGAACAGAAAACTCACCTTGTAGTTGAACAATGCTTTTAAAACTGTGTTTCTCATACTAGTACCAGGAACAAATGTAATTTTTTAAACGACATCTAAGGATCTTCAATATCAAATTCTCTCACAATCCAATCAGTAACAACAGCACTGACATATACTTAGAACACATATGAAAGACCTGGCAATGTTCACAGGTGCCACTCTATTTATTTGAAATATGTGAGGATTTAAACTAGACAAAAACCAGACAAGGTAACACTCTAATATTAACCAGAAAAATGTACACAGTGCACATTTCTAAACCACTAGGTACAGCATGCAATTGTGAATTTTGTCTGAAACTAGAGCAAACAAGGCCCAAACCACCGCACATGTGCAGGGGAACCCAGGCACTAAGATGGGCACATTCAAAACCCTGTGATCTGTATGGAACCTGTTCAGCTTTGAACACTCTCCAAGAGGCCAAACTTCCTATATATTGGGCAAAAAGAGCAACATTCTGAAAATAAAACCAAACCCCTTAGCTCCTTAGACTAGCTCTGAAAATAGCTGATAAGTTTCACAACTGCTATACAAAGAATTCTTTTTGAGAATAACTGCATTCTGGGAATTTTTTTTAAATCAAGCTTATCAAAAAAAGTCACCCTCAGTAATCAAAAAACTGCTCCATATGCTTGAACTGTTTTTAGAAATATGCAGCAATACCATTTGAAACAGATATAACTATCTAAATATACAGAACAAAAATGTCATCATGTGAACAAAATTCTTTTCAAGAGGTACCTGAAACAAACAATTCAGAATAGAGCCATTCCTTAGGAAATGGAGTCTCCCAAGCATGGCTATTATCCATCTAATGGTATCTAGCACCATAAATTTTAATGCAGAAACATCTTGGGGTTCACCTACCTGGAACTTCTGATTATAGAGAAGACGACACTGAAGCTACAAAGGCAGGGGCTTGCCCAGAGCCATGCAGGCAACCCCAGATCTCCTGCTCCAAGTCGAGTGCTCCTTCTATTTCATCATGCTATGCTTTTAGTACACAATTCCAAACTTGTCTACACACTGACATCATCCAAGGAGCTTCAAAAAATGCTGATGCCTGTGTTCTATTCCAGATTTTTCATTTGGGGGATAGCCTGAGCTCTAAAATTTTTAAAAGACCCCTAGGTGATTCTAATATACCAACACATCTGGGAACGTGTCAGATAGAACTTATCAGATAAAAGAGATTCACTCCTGTAAGTTCCTGCCCTTTTTTTTTTTTAATCGATATAGTTAAATTAGTGGATATCATTTTTGGCTGCTTCCAATTGCTAACAACCTTTCACTAAGGCCTTCTAGTTTACTGTTTCTAATTTACCGTGGCTTTTAAAAAATCTGCTAACCAAACTTATTAAAACTGGATATAAAATAAAAGTAAATCTGTGCTGAATAAGAATCAGGTTTCTACATCTGCATACATTTTGGTATAGTTATTTTCGCCTCTTAGAAGCCTCTGTCAGGTACTTTGGCAATTTCTTATAAACAAATAAATGCTTATTAAACAACCCACCTACCCTACTTGTAGGTATTTTCCTAGGTAGGATACACGAAAATATATGTTCACACAAAGACCTGAACGTGAATGTTTATAACAGTTTCATTCATAATCACCAAAATCTGGAAATAATGCAAACATTCATCAACAGGGAAATGGGGGGAAAAAAAAAACTATTCCAATCACAGAATAAAATATCACTCAGAAATGAAAAGGAGCAAACTAAAATTACACCAAATGAAAGCAGCAGACAGAAAATGCTACATATTATGTGATTCCATTTATATGACACTCTGGAAAAGGCAAAACTATTGGGACAGAAATCGATCAATGTACCAAGGACTGCAGTTGGGAGGAGGGGACAGACTACAAGGGGTACAAGGGAATTTGGAGGGATGATGAAAATATTCTATATTGACTGTAGTGGTCATTATACAACTGGATACGTTTGTCAAAACTCAACATACTATATACTTAAAAGGGTGAATTTTTACTGGTTATAAATTAATGAATTTGATTTTAAAAATAAAAGAAGCCTCTCACATACTTCCAAGTTTTTGATGGTCCTCCAAATTTTATATTCCTATAGCTACAAGAATGTGTTTACATGTGTGTATGTACCTATATCTCTCCATATGCAAATATATGTACATATGTATATATAGTTATATATGTAAATAAAAAGACATTCTAGCACAGCTGCAAAAGGATAAATGAACCAACTTAAGAGGTAGTAAGTCGCCTGACATTAAAGGCATTCAAACATAGACTGGACAACCATTCCTTCTGATTCTGAGAATATACAAGAATATACAAGAATTTAAAATTTGAAGAATTTTAAAAATTGGAGGACCAAATTTTGTGCTTTATTTCAGCCACTTTCTTATTCGATATCCTCTAAAAGTACTTTGTACTTATGGTTTTCAAACTTCTTGCTCTTTTCTTGAAAACTGAAAAATTCAGTAATGTTTCCAGTTTTTCAATGTTTTAAAATGCATTTTCATAAATTTGATAGGCTATATCTACTTAACAAACAAAAATGTTCATTTTTCTCTATCATTCCTTTGAATCATTCTGCTGCCGTCTGCTAATCTGGAAATCACTTATTATGAAACTGTTTTTTCCAAGGATTATGACTGCTCTAAGCAATATTTATAAAGATCTTAGCCAAGTAGAATGACATACCAAAGCATGAACTCACAATAATCTAGTTTTTAAAATACTAAAAAGTTACAAAGATCATTATTAAATTTTTTCCCTGTCAAAGATTTGGAGCTATATGAACAACTGTGTCAGCACGGATACAAAGATGACACACTGAAAAAAAGACAACCAAAGAAAGACAACAGCATATTTTCAACAGTTTAAATTCATGGTGTGATAAAAGCAATGTCACACTTGCGGTGGACTGCTATCTGACTAAGTGAAAATTGTGTTCTTTTCAGTCATTTGTTTGCTACTCTTTATGTATGATAATATACAACCAGAACTTTTTGCAAATTATTTTGCCAATCTTTGGAGATTAATGGTTTTACTAAAATTTCCCTGAAATTAGAGCAACTACCTCTTAACTACTATATTTTGAAATATTATTCCATAAGACCTCCTTTATTTTATAGGAATAAAAAAAAAGAAAATCTACTCAATAGTCAATCAAAAGTCAAAAACTTCAAATAATGTTAGCATTCTACAACAATAATTTCAATTTTCACCATTAAAAATTTCATAATTGTAGTATACGTATTTGCAATGATATACTGACATTTCACATTTATCTATTTATGTAGTCCTTAAAACATATTATATCATGTTCGTAACAAACAGAAAAAGCAAAATATAACTCACCAGACTAAATCCCAGAAGATGTCACTGTACAATTTCCAATGAGTCCCAAGGGAACACAGGCATAATAATTTTTCTGCTCTACTCCAGATACTAAATATGAAATACAAAAATAAACCTTTAATTTAACAAGAAACACAACTTATAAAGCAATTACATCATTCTAACTGCAAAACAGGATGAAATTAGCAGGAAGTACTAATCCTAGGTACAAGTCATATAAGATAAGGACTAATTAATTAAAGTAATTTTGAGTTTATTCAGCTAAATTAAACCTCAAACATTTTATCACACTTGTTCCTCTGTGTTCTGTTGCTTAAACTCTACCTCGAGACTAAGAGTAGCTAATGAGGCCAAATGAATAAACAAGAAAACTTAGGGATTTAAATGTTGGTTGCACCACCCTAAGCCCTATTATGTATCCTATGAAAAAATAATGCTGAGGCTGTGGGTCAAAAGAACAGGTCTTAGCCCTGGCCTTGCTAAGAACTCTGCCTCTTGAACTTGCATAAACAGCAACCTTTAAAATGACAATAGCATCCTTCCCCTCGCATACAGTTGTTACTGGATCAAATGAGATGAGGCAGGTGAATGTGTTCTGCATGCTGCAAAGCCCTTTATGATGTGTGATGTTATTATTATGCATTTTTGGTGTCTACTCATTTTAGCCATAAAATAACAACAATAAAAAAGTCCTTCATAAGACTGCTCGGAGGCAAGTGACTAGAAAGCCCTTATAAAACATTATAAAAAAAAAAACAAACTTGAAAAAACTTCTTTAGAGTTATCACATTTCTTAACATTTCTAGCATCTCCTCTGTTCCTTCCCCTTCTACCTAGGAAGGTAAAGGTGGAAGAGAATCTATCTTTATGTCCTACCTCTCCAGTTAACTGGGTTAATTTCTTGAGACCAAGAAAACTCCTCAAAGTCCTTTCCACCTGTAAAGGTCTCTTTGGTT
>NW_006436298.1:30046163-30050554 GCF_000325575.1 Pteropus alecto | reverse complement strand
GAAATGTTACCTACATAGGTGCACAGGGCACAAAGAAGTGGCAACAGCAGAGCAGAATAAAAACAGCAAAAGAATAAGGAGTTTATAACTTTATTGCTTTCTTTACCAATCCAGAAGAGTTTTAACCAAAGGAAATGGATAATTACTGAATTAAAGGTATTTGCTTTTACAGCTTGAGAAGCTAGGAGTTATTGCATCTAGAACTGTCATTCCGAGAAACGAACACGTTTCAGCCTTTGGGACATCTTTAGATTTATATAATAGACACACTCCCTCTTCATTTCTTTTGCCATGACTATTTTCAAATTGAGTAACCAAGAAACCTAGATAATTAAGACTTGGTTCTACACGAATGAAGACTCTGATTTTAACATAAAGTGAATTGTAATGCAACAAAATTGTTACCTAACAAAGTTTCTACTTAATATAATCACCTCCAAAGAACTTCCCCAATACTGTTATAAAGTTCAAGTTGATTTACTTACATAAAGAGATTTTTACTGGGGAAGAGAAATAAAAAGAAACATTTTTTACTACCTTCTATATGTGAAAAGTTATACACATTTTACATCATTTAATCTTTACTACTACTCCATGAGGAAAATATTATCCCCACTGTAAAAAGTATGTGGTCAACCAATACTATTTGAGTCGGAGCAACAATCTGAACCCAAATCCATCCGACTCCAAAGCCCACTGATATTGCTTTGTATATGAAACTTCATTCTGGATTTAAAAGCAGAGAAACCTTTAAAGTAATTAACTAACTCTTGCACTGGAGCTGATGTGGAAGTCTAGGAAATGGTCGATAATTGCATAGTAAACAAAGGGTAGTAACTGATTATCCCTATTATGCCAGTGCCAAGCCAAAATTAGAATACAAACCAGAGTCCAAGGGAGTGACACAGGGCCAAACCAAGGTGCAAGAGCTCTGTTTCACTTATTTATTACTCATTTCTGACTCTGCATATTTTTTTTGTGTGTATAATTGTCTGCTATCTGTGCACAGGAGCTAAGAAGAAAATGATGACAAAGGTGAAAAAGAACAAAAAATTTTTAAATTAAAACAAGGCTAGAAATTAATATAAGAATATTCCTTCTTTAAGAGAGTGTCTACAAAAGAATCCAGTAAACCACTATAGTAACCCCCATCTTCCATTAGAAAAAATTAAAATATTGTAATATGAAAGTTCTCAAAATATACTTTTGAAATAACATTTTTAGAATACTTTAAAAATCTATTTAGTCTCTAACATTTGTAATTGATTCTGGCCGATGTTTTGAACATTATGCCATGGCAAGATATCAATGGATCTCCTCTCAAAAACAGTCAGCAATTAGGAACTCACAAGAATTTCTTATAAGGTAGACTAAATACTGCATAGAAAAACAGACTGAAGTAAACAGAGCAAAGGCTAGAGTATATAATGCTTCCAGCTATTAGCAGCTGAAGTAAACAGAAATCCCTGTGACATTATCCTGTAAGCAATGAAAATATGAAAAATTTAAGCATGGCCAAGAGAAGTCCACAAGCCACTGGTTAGGGAAACCATGAGTGACTAAGCAAAAGACATCCAATATTTGACTGCAAATGAAGCTTCTACAAACAGAAAAGTTTGCAAACACTAAATAGCAAGTGTGTCAAATTTCTTAGGCAAGATGATAGATACTGCAGGTAAATGAAGAATGTTCTTCATAAGTAGGGTGGCCATATGTCTCAGTTCATAGCCACCAGTGCCCTGGTATAATTATTTACAGCACTCCCTTTTGGTCTCAAAGTGTTCCAGTTTGGCCATTATATTGTTATCCTACTCGAAAGTAATCTATAACAATGGAAAGGCAATGAATTAAGAAAAGAAGGGAGGGCGGGAGGGAGGACTCCTTTGCTCGCATAATGGCTTCCCATACAGATCTGAGGAGTATTTCATTAGGTGTATCCACTCAGGCATTTAATTATTCATTTACTCATTCAGTCATTCAACAATATTTAGAGTCTTATGCCCCAGCACTGTACAGGCACTGGAGAAAATACAAAAAGTAAAGCTTGAGAGCAGGCAAGAGGGAAAAACAGACAGACATGAAAATGCTTAAATCTAATACATATAACAGTAAACCTGAATGGCACCAGAAACACAGAGAAGGGAGTGGTTTTCCCAAAAATATACAAAGCTCCATACGGAAATGTTCAAGCTCACACAAAATCTCTACATACAAAAAAAGCCATAAAACTCAGGCTTCATCATAGATCCACTAACAAAATAGCAGTAAGAAAAAAATTAACAAAATCTATCACTTCCAAATCACAAGGTTATAAATATAAAGGGCCAGCACACAGTATTTGTGAATTTTGGTAAATAAATCCCACTCATCATTAGAGATTATGAGAAGCAAGATAAATTTCAGCAAAGAAAACTGTTAAGAGTAGAAGTTATAGGTCCTAATTCTAGCTCTCAAAACACTTTTTTTTAAAAAAAAAAAAAGGAAACAGGTTGTACTCAGAATGGCTATTTGGAGAGCGGCCAATAATGAAAAAGCACTTCAGGGTAGGGGGTCAAGCAATTTTTAAAAGTCTTATTCAGACTAATGAAAATATTTTGTAACCAATAGTCTCAAAGATGACTCTAAAACAAGTAAAGAAAGAAGGACCAAAACATATCTCAAGTAACAAAATACTGAGCAGAAATAAAATGATTTAATGCATACAATGAACACAAAATGCTTAGCTGTACCTACATGCTCATTTTAGAGTTTACTCTAAAATAAACTTACTTTTCCATTTGCAACTCATAGAAACTAAATCAATAATTTCTGAGAGTTAAGGAGGGTGTGACTTTTCTGAAACCATCCTTGACCAAACAAATCATTAACCTCACCAACCTGGTAAGACAACCCGTAATTGGTTCATTAAGACAGAAATGTGTTTCTTTTCCTAATATGATTTCTTTTAATAAGAATCCCCTTAAAGTGCATCATTCATTTTCTATTTCTGCTAGTAGAAATTTAAGCTAGATTATCACTGTTTTATCATTAGGTGAAATCATCCTTTTAGAAAAAATTCAGTTTCACTACAAATATGACCTGAGGTAACTGGAACTGCAGGTCTACATGCAGTCTTTACAGGAGATTTGCCTCTTTGGAAGCATAACCAAAATGGGACAGGTGTACATAGTGGAACTGGCTAAACTTCCATACGAAAGCTTAAAACTAGGAACTTATTTTGGTAGACTGGTGATGAAATCAGAGTTCTCTCTGGAGGAAAAGAGCTGATTTCCCCCCCAGCCCCAGCAAAAATAAATAAATAAATAAATAAAAATAAAGAACTCCTGTAGCGTTTTTTAACTCCCACCTCACTAAATATTTTTAAGGGTTAATGTGTACACTAGCTTTCCAAAGTATACAAAATTACAGAGAAAGTAAACAAATTTACTGACCATATAAATGATCAAAAAATTATATTCCTAAAATACTTACTACTAAACAGTCATTTGCAATAAACTAGCAGAAGCATACATCAGTTCTTATCAAATCACGAGGTCTTTGGGCTCTTTAGTCCTTATATTTCCTCTTGGTCATTTAATAATGCACACACAGGTACATAATAAAAACACTGAGAAATCTGTGAAACATTCATTAAACATAATTGTGTAAGCATATATCATGGTCTTGAATTAAAGTATCAAAAGCTTCTGCAATAATAATCAATACTGTATTTTAAAATGACTGGGAAAATAAACTTTTGGGAAAAGGTCATTTCTATCTCCCTCGTGTCTAATCTACTCTACAGGGTTAAAAAAAAATTAAGCAAAAGCTCTAAATTGTAGGGTGGCTCATTTGAGAAAAACAATGTAAAATGAAGAATCTAGTAACGTCAGAAATGTTGTGCAAGAATTGTTCTTTCAGCTAGGAGTAGCAAGCACGCTATAAATTCTGCCTCCATTTTCCCAATTCCTCAAATGATTAAAAAGTTCCCAGTCCCAGTTTTACCTCTGCACCACAGGCATACACTTACACACTCAGCATCTTGGCTCAGCACAAATCACTGGCCCACTGGGTGCAAACTGGCGTGGGTGGAAAAGCAGGGAGACACTAAGGATGTGGAACCCTTACAAGGAGAAAAGGACGGGGCAATCATTACCTTCGTGATCCCATCTATCTAGCGGAGATTTGCAGATTCCACCACTAGAGTTTGGCAGCTTCACAATGGGACCGCCTGCTCAAGGTCTGGCTGACCGCCGCATGGAAACTCCTTTCCTCCGCTTCCCACCCGCCCCAAAGTCCATCCGCGACAGGTGGGGTGAGGGCGGCGATGCCCAGCGACATCTGCCGCTTTCGCTTCTGGCCAGCTCCCGGCGCCAATCCACACGCGCGCCCCCGGCCAAGGCCGGCCCGTC
>NW_006436298.1:30026266-30046052 GCF_000325575.1 Pteropus alecto | reverse complement strand
CGGGCTGCAGGCGCCCGGGCGACCTCGCCCCCAGATTCAAGTGCGGGCAAGAAAGGCTGACGAGATAAGGCCACCAGGGCTCACCCTGAGGCGCTATCTGGCCCGGGCAGCCGCACCCGGCCGCGCGGCCAGAGACGCAGCAGGCCTGAGAAAGAGCTACTTCTCAATGGGACCCCAAGGCCCGCTGTCCCGTGGTGCTGGCACCGCGGCGGAGCAGAGAGCCTGCGCCGCAACGCGCCCCGACTTCCGCACCACAAGAGAGGCGCTCCGAGTCGCCGAGTCTCCACAGCTCCCGGCGAGCGCACGCCGCGCGCACACGGGGCGCACGCCCCCGCACACTCACACGCGCTGCACACTCACGGTGTCTCGGGCCCCACCCCTGTGCCAAGGAACCACGGGCTCCCGGCACCCGGCGAGGGCCCCACCCAGTTCACCAGACCCCAGCACCCTGCTCCAGTGCCCAAGGGTCACCAGTCCGCGGAGGCCGGGGGAGGGGGGTCACTGAGGCCACCCATCCCGTAGGCCGGCCGGGCCGGGTTCCACAGCACCGCACGAGCACCGCGCGCCCGGCCCCGACACGAGGCAGGGAGGAAGGGGCGGCGCTGCGACTAGGGCTGGCACTCGAGATCGGTTACTGGGGCACCCCCCGCCCCCCATCACCACCACCTTTTCTGCAGCACAAAAGGTTGCAGACGGAACCACCGTCCCCATGCAACCTACCAGGGGTTTACAGCTTCGCCGCCTCCGCCGTGCCAGGAGCCGCGGAGTCGGAGACAGGGGCCGGAGAGGTGCAGGGCTGCGGCGCCGAGATCCGGGTAGAGGCCGCCAGGGTAGCCAGCCGGGTACCCTCTCCTCTCCCACCGCGCTCAGCGCCAGCTACCGCCCGGCGTAGTCCCCGCCTCCTCCTCCGCCCGCCTTCCCGCCCTCCTCCGCCTGGCTGCAGAGGCGCAGCCCGTCAGCGATAAGCCCGCCTCCTGCGCCCAGCTCAAACACCCGGAGGAAGGCCGGACTGGCAAGAGAAAGGCGCTAAGAGGCCTGATGAGGGTGGCGGGCGGGGCGGATTGCTGACTGAGAAGGGGAGTGAAGAGTCATAACACCCCCTCCCCACTCCAAACCCGGCACTCCAACTCAAGAACCTGAAGGGCACCAACTCGCTGGCCTGGCAACAGTCAGGTTTCCCCACTTAAGTGATGTGGTGATGTTTGTCATTTGTGAGTCTCTGCTTAAAGGATGCAGCACTGAGCAGAAATAGAGAAGACTAGAAGCCCAGGAAATTGCAAATTATAAGATCAGTCTTAGAAACCTGCTAAATGTCTAGTGAAATGGAGGGGAGGGTAAAATTTGAATTGATTTTATTAGATTGGCTATTTTTTAATCTTCAGACTTGATCTTTTCCGTTCTTGTAAGATATTCTTTTCTTTGATCAAGATTTTTTTATTCTCAGTTCCTGTACTTCTGCCAAATCGGTTAAACTCAGTGATATTTACTGATATTTATTTAGCTCTCTCTATGCGCCAGGCCTTTTTACGTGTATTTCCATATTTACACCTCTCAATAATTATACAAAGGAATGACCAATTATCCATATTTTTTTTAGGCGAGGCATCCCTTGGTTGACCTCACAGACTGCAAGGACCTTGTCAGTTTACAATCCCTTATTTTTTTATTTTTATCTTTTTTTACTCCCCCTTCCTCCCCCCACAGCACCTGATCTTCCTAGGTGGTCTCCCAGCCAAGTACTAACCAGGCCGGAACCTGCTCAGCCCCCGAGATCAAATAGGATCCAGCTTGTTCAGAGTGGCACCAGCGGTAGACCCAATTATCCGTATTTTAAAGGTATAGAAAGTTTAAGTAACTTCCTCGAATTCACATACCTAGTTAAGGGCTGAACTGGGTTTGTATCCAAGCAGTGCAACCCCAGAATTTTTATGAACTTTGCTAGTTTATATTCCAGTCTCAATCCAAAAGAGTTTGTTGTTTGTTCTTTTTTTAAAAAAATGCTTTATCTGAACATAAAAGGCACAAACTTGGTATGTAAATTAAATTTAGACAAATCTTGATTCAAACTTGTTCCAAAATCTGTATATGACCCTGGTAGCATAAAGGCAAATAAGTAAATCCGAACACCATTACTTGGACAGCCTGATTCCTAGAGGTTCCTCAGCTAGAAGACATTTTTTAATACTATTCTGTATGCTCTAAAGTAAGTAAGGAAAGATAGAGGAGGAAATTTTGACTAATATTCTCTAAAGAAAGCTTTAGAAAACATAAATTATTTTATTTCCAACATAGGTATGTATGTAAGTTCTCGAATATAGAACCAGACACAATGTAATAGGTGTTGAATAAATGAATGAACTTAATTTGTATCAATAATTTAAAAGAACACATTGAAAGTTGTTTTAGACTATACTGTGTGACACAGTACTGTATTGTTCTGATGATCATTCTTATAAAACCACCGCTAAAACATTAAATGTTTTATATTAAGAAATTTACTTTCTGTCCTGTCTGAAATTTTATAAGCTTTTCAGAAGAATGCCTTGTAGTTGCCCTTTGCTCTGAAAGTTTGCCAGAAGCAATAAAGTTTTTCTTTGCCTTTAAGTTTATTAGTCTCAAGGCTAGCCCTCTTGAAATGGCATTGCCTCCAAATCACCTCGCTCCTTGGATGGTGCTAGATGCTCCCATCCCAGCCCTGACTCCTCACCTAATCAACATCTCAGTCAGTTCTTGAGTGTCACAAAGAACACCTAGTAAACCAATTCACCAGGCAGTCAATGGCTGATAATGGCTATATGTGTGGCCCTTCAGTGACATGTCTATGCCACCTAAAGACTGTGAATGGATACTGTCTTAATTCAGATCACTTGCGGTTCCCACAGCCGCAGTGGAGTGGGAGCAATGCAGAAGCCTTTCCCAGAGCTTTTCTATGTCTGTGAAGATATATTCAATCTTTTTTTTTAATGGTATGCTTATAAAGAATTAGGCACAAACAAAGAATTGACCTTGTGATATGAAAGACCTTCTGAGCCTGACACTCCATTTCAGATGCCCCTTATGTAAGTTGCATCTTTGCCTCAAGGCATTCTTCCCAGAAAATCACTTTAAAATGATGGTTTTCTGGGAAGGATTATACCTTTTTTTAAAATTCCCATCTCCCTACCTCCTATCCTCTGGCAACCATCAGCTCGTTCTCTATATCTAGGGGTCTGTTTCTGTTTTGTTTTGTTTATTCTGTTTTTTTTTTTTTAGATTCCACAGGTGAGATCACATGATATTTATCTTTATCTGATTTATTTAACTTAACACAATATCCTTTAGGTTCATCTATGTTGTTGCAAATGACAATATTTTGTTCTTTTTTTTTATTTATTTAGTCCACAGATTTTATTTTATTTTATTATTTTTTATTTTTTAAAATTTTTAATTAATTAATTTTTATGGTGACATTGGTTAACGAAATCCAGTAGATTGAATTCTTTTTTATTACTGAATGATATTCAATTATATGTGATAGATGATAGATAGATAGATAGATAGATAGATAGATATCTCACATCTTTATCCATTCATCTATTGATGGACATCTAGGTTGCTTCCATATCTTGGCTATTACTAGTAATTCTTTAATGAACATGGGGATGTATATATCTTTTTGAATGAGTGTTTTTTTGTCTTTGGGTAAATACCCAGAATTGGAATTGCTGGAAGGTATGGCAGCTCTATTTTTAGTTTTTGAGGAATCTCCACATTGTTTTCCATAGTGGCTTTACTAATTTACAATCCTATTAACAGCCTACAAGGGTTCTCTTTTCTCTACATTTTCACCAACACTTGTTGTTTGTTGATTTACTGATGATAGCCATTCTAACAGGTGTGAGGTGATACCTTATTGTGGCTTTAATTTGCACTTCCCTGATGATTAGTGATGTTGAACATCTTTTCATCTCTGTGTCCTCTTGGGAGAAACGTCTATTCAATTCCTCTGCCCATTGATGTAAATAGTGTCACCCAGCAAATAGCCAGCTAGAAAGAATACGATAGGTAGCTATGATAACAGCAAGTGAATATAAAATAGGAGCTATAAAACCAGGTGTGCAAGAAATGCCACATCTCCACCTTTTCTCTTAATCCACTTGTTTCAGGCAGGGGATAACCAGGAAATTAGAGATCACTTCAAATATTTACAACAAAAGACAACTGAATGCAAAGAATTGCTAACACAGGCGATGGAAGAACTCAGAAGCTAAACAGAGATTTGTGAGGTAATCCAGAAATTAGTAAGCACAGCCCATAGCTGGAAAAATAAAGGGAGGAGGCAGGGTTACTGGAACCCAGGAGCCAGGCAGTATGGCCAGCCTGGTGAGAGCTGCCACACAGAGGAGAGACAGCCACTGCTAAGGAAGCTGATTATGACAGGGGAACGGGAAAAATATACCATAGATTCTCCTTTCCTTCTGCCCTCCAGTCTCCTGCCAGTGCTTTCCACTTAGCCAAGCCTAGATATCAGCTGATGTGAAAGTCAGAGAAACAGCCTGCTAGGGTCAGCCCCTCTGCAACATAGAGGCAAATAAAGGAAGGACATGGAATGTGAATCTGAGGGCAAACAGGTCTGAGATCGGCATATTATTTATTTCACTTACAAGGCGTCAATCTTTCATAAGGTTTTTCCCCACTCCCTTGGGTAGGATCATAGTTCCAAGATCATATGCCAGGCCAAGCCATGGGTAGGTGGTGATGACAAGAAGTGGGAGGAGGTCCTTTGGTTTATGCTCATCTGCCCACGGAAGTTTCCATTGTCCCTTCTCAGAGCTACCATCTCTGGCTACATACTGCAGTGTACAACAAGTCCATAAATGGGATGATTCTGCCCTACATACTTGGTTCCTCCCTTCAGCTCTCTCCTGCTCCAACACCACACTTGGACTCAGAGAATATCTCTAGGGACTGTCCTGCTAAGCCTCACACATTATCAGTCATTTATATTTAGGGTCCTGTTTCAAATGTAACGATATAAGAAGGTTGAAAATAAAAGGATGCAAAGGAAGATATATCATGCAAACACTCTTCAAAACAAAGCAAGAGTAGCTATATTAGTATTAAGTAAAGTAGACTTCGGAGCAAAGAAAATTACCAGAAACAGAGAGAAATGTTGTATAATGATAATATGATCAATATATCCAGAAAACCAATGTATACATCAAACAGCAGAGCGTAAAATATGTAAAACAAAAGCTGATAGAACTGAACAGAGAAATAGGCAAATACACAATTATAGCTGAAAACTTCAACACCTCTATTAACCATTGCTAAAACACCTAGACAGTAAATCAGCAACGATGAACAACACTGTCAACCAACAAGATATAATTGACATCTATGGAACACTCTACCCAAGAACAGAAGAGTGCACAATATTTTGAATGTCCATGGAACATAGACCAAAATAGATCACATTCTGTTTCACAAAACAAATCTCAACAAATTTAAAAGCATTTAAATCATACAGAGCGTCTTCTCCAACTACAGTGGAATCAAACTAGAGATCAATAACAGAAAGATAATGAGAAAATGTCCGAACACTTGGAAAAAAATAACAAACTTTTAAATAATTCATGAGTCAAAGAGGAAGTCTTAAGGAAAGTGAAAAATACGTTTATTTAACTGAATGAAAATGAAAATACACCATGTCAAAATGTGTGGGACACAGGTAAAGCGGTGAGGAGAAGAAAATTTGTAGCACTAACTGTGTACATCAGAAAAGAGGAAAAACTCAGACCAATAACAAGTTTGTCTCTCGGGAACTCCTCCCGCCAAAAAAGAACAAAATAAACCCAAAACAAGAAGAAGGGAAGAAATAATAAAGATAAGAGCAGAAATCAAGGAAATTGAAATGGAAAAACAATAGAGAAAATGAATAAAACAGAACACTGGTTCTTTGAAAAGATCAATGAAATTGGCAAATCTTTAGCAAAACTGCTAAGAAAAAACGAGAGATGCGCTAAAGGACCAATATAAGATATGAAACAGAAGATATCACTACAGACACTGCAGACATTAAAAAAAAGGCAATAAAATGTTATGAACAACTCTACACTCATAAATTTTACAACTTAAATGAAATGGACCAATTCCTTGAAAAGTACAAACTACCACAACTTATCCAATATGAAACAGATAACTATTAAGGGAATTTAATTCATAATTTTAAAACTTTCAGAAAAACAATATCTGGACCCAGAGAACTCATGAAGAACTTTACCACACATTTAAATAAGAATTAACACCACTTTTGTACAATCTCTTACAGAAAATAGAAGAGGAATGAATACTTTCCAATTCATCTTATGAAGCTAATATTACTCTGATACCAAAACTAGAAAAAGACACTAATAAAAAAAAATCTATAGACAAATATCTCCCATAAATACAGATGTAAAACTCCTCAATGAAATATTAGCAAATACAATTCAACAATATATAAAAAGAAGAATACACTATGACCAAATGTGTTTATTCCAGGGATGCAAGGCTGGTTTTATGCAAAAATCAGTGTTATCCACCATAGTAATAGACTAAAGAAGAAAATTCATATGATCTCATCAATTAATAGAGAAAAGGCATTTGACAAAATTCAACACGCATTCATGATTAAAAAGAACTAACTCCTAGAAAAATGAGAATAATGAAGAAGTTCCTCAATTTGATAAAGAGCATTTACATAAAAGCTACAGCTAACATTATCCTTAATAATGAAAGACTAAACACTTTCCCTCTAAAACTAGGAAAAAGGAGAAATTGTTTTTTCTCACCACTTGTATTCAAATTGTGCTGGAATTTCTAGTCAGTTCAACAAGGCAAGAAAAGACAGACGACTTGTAGTGACAGAAGTAAAACTACCCTTATTTACAGATAACCTGATTGTCTATATAAAAATTTCCAAGAAATCTATTTAAAAAAAAGCCAACAACAACAAAAAACACTGCTAGAATTACTAAATGAGTTCAGTGAGGTCTTACGATGCAAGATAAATATACAAAAGTTAATGTAATTTAAGTTATATTAATAAATAGGTGGAAACCAAAATTAAAAATACAATATCATTTACAATCACTCAAAAAAGGAAAATACTTTATGTAAGTATAAGTAAAGAAGTATGGAACTTGAATGCTGGGAACTACAAAATATTGATGAAAGAAATAAAGGAAGATCTAAATAAATGGAGAAACATACTGTGTTCATGGATTTGAAAACTCAACTTAATAAAGATGTCAGTTGTCTCTATATCAATCTATAATTTTAATGCAATCCCCATCACAATCCCAGCAAGGTTTTTGGTAGACACAGACAAGTTTATTCTATTTATCTGGAAAGGTACAATCCCTACAATAGCTAAAACAATCTTAACAATAAAGAATAAAGTAGGAAAAATCAGTCTATCACATTGTAAGACTTGTTATATAACTATTGTAAACAAGTCAGTGGAACAGAATGGAGAACGCAGAAACAGACTTACACAAATATGCCAAACTGATTTTTGACATAGAAGCAAAAGCAATTCAATAGAGGAAAGACAGCCTTACAATAGCGCTGGAGCAACTGGACATCTATACGCAAAACAGACAATCAAACCTCAATCAAACCTCAATCTCACTTTATACAAAAATGAACTCAAACTGAATCATGGACTTAAATTTAAAATATGAAACTACAGAGCTTTTAGAAAAAGGTAAACTGCTTAGATACAACATGAAAAGCATGATTCATGAAATGAAAAATTGATAAATTAGACTTTATCAAAATTAAAAACATTTGTTCTGTTAAAAACTCTGTTAAGAGGATCAAAAGACAAACTGAAGACTGGGAAAAAATATTTGCATACAATATAATTAACAACAAACTAGTATCTAGAACATATAATAAATGTTTTAAAATTCAACAGCAAAAAATCAAATAATCCAATTAGAAAATGGGCAAAATGTAGGAAGAGATGTCAAATGGGATATACAGATGGCAAACTGGCATATGTAAAGATGTTCGAGATTATTAGCCATTAAGGAAATGCAGAGTAAAACCACAATGACATATCACTACACAACAAAAGTAATGACCAAAATAAAAAATAATGACACTACCAAATGCTGGTGAGGGTGTGGAGAAACTAAATCACTCATACATTGCTAGTAAGAACATAAAATGGCACAACTATAAACATTTTAGAAAAACACTCTGGAAAAACTAAACATGCAGCTACATACAACTCAGCAATTATACTCCTGAACACTTTTTCCAGAGAAATGAAAACTTGTTTTCACTTGACTGCCTGTACATGAAAGCTCAGAGCTTTCATAATAATCGTGCTCAGCTTTATTCATCATAGTGGGAAATAGGAAACAACCCAGATGTCCTTCAGTGGGTGAATGGTTAAACTGTGGTGCCTCCGAACATGGAATACTACTCAGCAGTAAAAAGGAACAAATTACTGATACTGATACGTGCACAACTTCTATGAGTGAATCTCCAGAGAATTATGCTGAGAGAAAAAAAGCAAATGTCAAAACAGCTTGATTTGAACAAGGTTATTTTTTAAATAACAAGCTTGATTCTATTTATAGAGCATTCTTGAAATGACAAAACTATAGAAATGGAGAACAAATTAGTGGCTGCCAGGGATTAAGGGAGGGGGAGGACCTGGGGGTGGGAAGGAAATGGATGTGGCTGTAAAAGGATAACGTGAGGGATCCTTGTGGTCATGTTAGTGGTCTGTATCCTGGAGGCGATAGCATAGTACTTCATAGTACTATAAGTTAGCAATGGGGAAAACTGGGTAAAAGATATATGGGATCTCTCTGTATTATTTCTTTTAACTGAATGTAAACATATAATTATCTCAAAATAACAAGTTTTCGAAAACTGAAGGAGTTTAAGGCAAAACATTTGCATATTCAGAACATATCTCTAGAAGCATGCCCAAGAGGTGGAAAGTATTAGTTGTCCCTAGGCAGGAAACGATGGCTGGGAACAGAGGTGGGAGGCAAACCTTTTGCAATATATTCTGTTTTGTACTTTGAATTTTGAACTATACAAAATTAATACCTACTCAAAAAATAAAATTTTAAATACAAATTTTAAGATTTCTCAACCAAAGCTTGATGCTTTCCAGCTGTTAACAGTCTTGACTAGTCTGTTAACCTATATTCAGAAATTACCTAAAGTGGCTTTTTTACTTTTCTAATCATTAACCAAGAAGTATTACAACTTCTTGTTCCTTCCACTTAGCCAAAATCATTATCTTTTTTAATCATGAAGATTCACTTCAATAGACTCACTTTTCCAGAATAAAAAGCAGTTTATGAAAAAGAAAACTTCATTCTTATTTGTTACTATTGCTGTGAACGATTTGCACACTTATGGATCAGCAGGAGCAGCCTTGACATCCTACCTTATCGTGCAATTACTTTACAAGACACACTGTGATAAAATAGAGATTGCATGGACTTTGAAATCATACAGCTCAGGACTTTTAGCCAAGTAACCTTGTTTAAATTTTTTAACCTACCTAACTCTGTGTGTTTCCTTATCTGTAAAGCAAACATAATATCTATTTTTCTGGATTGCTTTGAGTATTGATATAACCTACATACAGTACCTCAAGAGCTAAAATTATTGAAAGAAAAGTTTAGTCACTGCAAACATAAGTCCACCAAAATAACTTAAGGGTGGGAATATTTTATGTATACATATTGTAGAAACCAAGAGCAGGAAATGGGAAGCACAGCCAACCTTGTAGAAACTTAAAAGTTAGGTGTCTTTTCTTTCTGTCAGAGGCCTCATGGTCTGTGTCTCTGTTATACTCAGTTTCTCCAAAAATGATATGGAGGGATAGAGGCTCCTGCAACAGGGTCCTGTAGGAGTCTGTAGGAGGGGCAACCTAGCTTCACCTTGAGGAAGCCACTTTTAACCTAACTCCATGATGATACTCTTGTAGACAGGGGACCTCTTTAGACTATTCGAGATGTGAGGTAGGGTCACCTTTTCTGTTATAATATGGCAGATATATGTTTTATGTAGACTCTCATGTTTCTGTTTATAGTCATTGCTGGCTCTGCTTTTATGGAATTTTTTTCACAGGTATGTATAAATGTATCATTTTCCATCAGCATACTGTTTTAAACAGAAATTCTCTGCCATCTCCAGCAGCTCCATATTCCCTTGTTTTGTTTGACTTGAAAGTATTTACGGTATTTAACTCGTTCATTTACTTGATCTTGTTTAGCATGTTTCCACTTCTGAAATGTAAGCTCCATGAAGGCAGAAATTTTTATTCCTTTTTATCCTAGTTCCTGGCACTTTAAATGTTCCTCCCACATATTAAGCACTTGATGAGTATTTGTTGATTGGATTAAAAAATTCTTGGACTTTAACTCTATTTTCTCATTTATTAGAAACAGAAACCTTTCATTTATTGTTTAGATATATCTCAGTCCCTTAGAAATTACATGCTTTAATGTATTCCATTAATTCTAGACTTACTTCTCAAATTCTCTTTCAGAATTATCCTGTGGTCTTCAATTTTTTCTTCATTTAATTTATTTGTTAACTCAGGCTATCTGATTAAAAATCTCTTCCACATGTCTGGACTATAAATTATGACTATGCATTTATTAGGCCTATGAGTCTCAACTCCAAACCCATCCTTCACTCTGCGATGCTGGGACGCTGCAGACATTTCTGCTTTGCCTGCTGAGCTTTGCCAATAGGGGGCACTAGAAGGAAACTGGAAAACAGGAGGAAGGAAGGACTTGACTGTTTCCCAGTTTGCTTTTTGTGCCTGTCAGTATCGCTATTGCAGCAGATCCTCACCCCAGTACTAGCAATTGTTTGGTTTCCAATTCCACACCCGCTCCCATACTTCCCACTTTTAGCACTGCCATCTTCAGAAATGCGAGTCCAGCTCCACAGGGCCCCTCTCTGAATTTCCAGGGTCCAAGAACGTCAACCACCCTCCACTGCAGTCTAGGAGTGATAGCTGCATCCCACAGTTACCTCAAGGCTCCCTTTTTTGCCTTTCTAGTCTACAGGTTGACCCATTTAACCAATTCTCCCCTTTTAAATGACCTCTGTTAAAATAACTGGTATAATTTCTGCTTTCTTGATTGAACTCTGACTGATAGATACAATAATCTCAAAAATTTAGCATTTTGAATTATTATAATAAATATCTGCTGGCCATTTTGAGATGTATTTTGAACAGATCACTGTGCTTCTGTTTATCAAAATATTTTGTGCTAATGTAACAGCTGTGAAACTGTAACATCAAAACCTCCTCCTCTTAACCTTGGCCAAGAAGTTGAAATAACTTCAGGTTTAAAAAAACAAAACATAAAAAATAAAAGTATAATTTCAAAGCTGTTGCCAGAACCCTGTGTAGCAAAGCAGTGGGCCTTGAAGAGTTAGGAGGCTCTGTAATGCATCTGTTGCGGTAAACTAGAGGGAGCTAACATGGCTGCATAACGAGTGTATTGCATTATCTCACATTACACTATGGCTGGGAAAACGTTTCTATTTCTTAGTATGAATTTAGATGCTTCTGCTCTGAAATATATTATTCATCCGTGTGTGTGTGTGTGTGTGTGTGTGTGTGTGTGTGTGTGTGTGTGTGATCTATGAGTTATCCCTAGGAAGGAGGAAAAGTCATAGCTTTACCTTAAACCTTAGGATGCTCCACCTTCAGAGTACCAGAGCTCACCTGGACTTACTGCCGAAGTGCCCTTGATGTGGTTCCGGCTTGAAAGCTCATTGAAAATATATGGTTGAAGATGATTTTATGTTTTAGATTGTACCCTTTGGAGGAGGGAGCTGGAAATTAGGGCAAGATGACTCCCTGTGGGGGCCAGCAATAGATAGCATTTTACTCAAAAGGGGAGGGGTGAACATTGGAGGCAAGGAAAGGAAGGCAGGAGAATAAGACACAAATAGTGTGTGCCCTTAAATGACTCCCTCTGAAAGAATTAAGTTATCTCTTTTTTTTTTCTTCTCTTGGACTAAGGAAATAGACATGTTTGGAGTATATTAAAGTTTTTTTCCTCTGTTGTAATTAATTTTCTTTAATTACTCCCACTTCGGGGAAAACTGTTTCAGCCATGCAACCTTGACTGCTAGTGCTTTGGGGGACTTAGGACCACACAGTAAGAAAAGTGTGGAAATTCCACATCCCAGCAACATGGAGTCCAGCACAGTACCCAGCATGGAGGACTGGAGGGACTTTTAGAAGGTAGCAGCCTACAGTGGAGCTGCGAGCAGTGGAGAACACGCAGTGTGAAGAAGCAGCTGCCAAACTGAGATGGCAGAAGCAGATGTGAAATGAATCTTCTCCTTTGCAACTGGGGTGGGGGAGGGGAGGAGGTAGAGGAAGGAGAGAGAGAGAGAATTCTGTGAAATGGGAGGAAGCTGCCAGTTGGTAGAAACAAAATATCCTTACAACAGAAAAAACAACCCTTAATAAAAGCAACCATAGTTCTCACTTTTGCCTCTCCGTTTCTTATTTTGGGTACTTTCCTGCATTATAGGCAAACTTCCAATGTCAGAGAATTGTCAGCTGCACAGCCACACAACCAAATAAGACAAGGAATCAATCTGAGCTCATTTTAACAGATGAATTCCTATTAAATCAGTTGATTAACACCAGTAATATGTTGTGTCTACACATGCGTTCATCTTGGTTGAGGATGGCACCAACAAAGCTGCAGTTCCGTGAGACACTAAACTAGTGCACATCAAATAAAACTACGAAAATGCAAGCAACATTTCCTTAGTGTTTCCGTGTTTCCATATTGTTTCAATAGCCACATGTTAGATGTGTTTCTGAAATGTTGTAGGTAAAGAATAAATTTTAAAGATATGTCTTTCACTTTAACTTTCCGGTTGCCATTTTGAAGTCCCTGCAATAACACAATTTCCCGAAGTGTTCTGTCTTTGGTCAATGTACAGTTTGCATGCACTAAGTTCTTAGTTAAATCTATAATTTAGTCAAAAGGACAGTCAAATCACAGAAATTTTACATGCTCTTTTCAATAATAGTACATATATGTTAATGTGTACCGCATTATAATTTCTTAGCCTTTTTTTAACTCTATGAGATTTTTATATCGAAGTAATCACCCAACCTAAATATTCAGCAGAATTCATGAATAGAAGACTCACAGAGACAGAATGGTATGGATCCCAATGTTTACTTATCTCAGTCTCACTACATTTATTTATGAAAAAGATAGGTTTATAATAAGACTAAACTTTCCTTCTGGTGTTATACATGACAAAAGTTTTGAAATGTTGTTGAGAGGTATGTAGTTATGAAGGATAAACCGGTATTCAAAAAGTATCATTCAGTTCCTTTTCTCTCATTCCATGCTACAGTTTGTTTTGTGGTTTCTCAACTATAAAGATCAATTTATCCATTCCCTGGAAAAATTCACTACCCAAAGTCACGGAAGAGGAATTTGGAGTAGAAAATCCATTTAATTACATCTCAAGGGAAATATTGCTTCCTGGTAGAGAATGGGATATGAAAAGCCTGCTTATTTAGAATTTGGGTGGGGACCGCACATACCATGGGAGGTTTAAGCTGATTACCAAGGTGCCTTTGTTTGCCCCTTTGAACTGCTCTTTCCTGGACATACTTGAAGACAAGAGTCCTACATTTTTCCCAGGCCTAGATTTTCACTCCTCCAAACTACCCTTTCTGTTCTTTGAACAGGTATTAGAAAAGACACCTGACTGTCTTATTTTGGAGAGTCTTTCTGTATTAACCTCTTTTTAAACATCTGACAGTTTCTGATCTTTTAAGGAAGTGGTATCTCCACCCACTACAAATTAGTGAGTTTAGTCAACATGTTACGTGTTAAGTACCCTTAGATGACTGTGACTTCCTTACAAGGCACTGTGATTTTACACTATCATTTTATTGATTATTTTTGCAACTCAAGCACATAGTTAATGCCTCATCAGCCAGAAATTATAAACCTGCTCCTTGGTTCCTGTGCACCTCAATAACATAGCCACCTCAGAGACACTACATTTTTAACCTTATCATAGTCATCAGGCAAATGAATATAATATAATAATAATGAAATAAATATAATAATAATGAAAGCCTTTGTCTCTCAGTGCTAAATTAACAGAGTCAGAAAGAGCTAGTTCTTAAAATCATACTGTGTGTGCTTAAAGTTGGTTCTTAATTCAAACCTGGTGTGTGTGTGAGTGTGAGTGTGAGTGTGAGTGTGTGTGTGTGAGAGAGAGAGAGAGAGAGAGAGATTATTACATTCTTGAAGGGGTTTGCTAATCATTCTTTCTTCCCTAAAACCTAGCATATCTTTATTATCTCTCTGTAGTCACATTTTTTTGTTCTTGCTTTTCCATTACTACAAATCCTGGACTAGTAACTTTATTCATTCATGCATCCTAGAAATATACCCGTGACATACAATCGGTACCTTTGTGGGCCAAATTTTAGCTCCTGGCCCCTAGGATATTCAGCATAGGACTGCCAAGCACAGAGCAATTGCTCACCAATATCTGAAGTGTTGCAGAAAGCATAAGTCAGAATTTATAGCTTTTTTTCCCTCTTTTATCACCAACATCATTTCATGCTGGTACAAAGTAAGTACTCAATAAATGTTGGGAGGGAAGGAAGGAAGGAAGGAAGGAAGGAAGGAAGGAAGGAAGGAAGGAAGGAAGGAAGGAAGGAAGGAAGGAAAGTTGGTTTTGCAAATGATTTTGCAAAAAACAAACAAACCAACAAAATCTGGGCACTTATGTTTTAAGGCATGGTAATAAGGAGGTTGGTGGCAAGAAGAATCCCCAAACTTAGAAAATCAGAAACAAGACTTTGCCATTTTATACATAGGGTGGGGTGGAAATAAAACACTTATGAAGGTGATAATAGTAAAGATGATGATGATGATCATGACAATGATGATAATGTTTACTTAAAACTTACTGATTTTTAACTGGAGGACCAAAAAAATGAGAAGAAAATAAAAATTTTGGTTGGCTGTAATAATATTGGAATCATTTACATAAACTATTTCCTGTCTAAGCCAGGTTACTTTGCAATATAATAATGATGATAAACACTATTAAATGGATAGATTTCTTTTATTATAATTTTATCCCATTAGACTACTAATCTATATATATAGTTGTCATGCAGCATGATGACATGTTCATTCAGAATATTGCATGCTTGGGATTTTAAAAGAATAAAAGGAAATATCGCATCTATTCAAGGACATACGTATTTTCCCTGGTCTTGATGAATAAGTTATTTTGCTCTTGTATTAATTATTAATATCTTCAAATCAGGTTGGATTATCTATATAATCAGCCTTGGCAAACAAGTGCTATTTTGTTTTAATTAACAGGCAAATTGATAGCCTTAGAAATATAGAAATCTTATGAACAACAAAAAATGAGAATAATCAGAACCAACATAAATTAATAGCTGTCAGTGCATGGGGATACATGGTTTATTTTTCTGAAATTTATGAAAAAATTTTGCCCTTTGATATTTTTAAATTTTATATAATATTGCTAAATGTGGCTTTTTCTTTATTTCTCATGTTTGTCACTCTAGGCTTTTTTCAAACTGAAAATGTTCATCTTCAAGTCTGGGAACTTTATCTCTATTATTCCTTCAAATATTAACTCCTCTCTGTTTCTATTTCTCTTTCTTTCCTGGACTCTTAATACCCAGATGTTAGTTCTACTTATCGCCTCTATATTGCTGAACTTTTCTTTTATATTTTCTATGTCATTATATTTTCTCGTGTCCTTATGGGAGAGTGCCTCAATCAAATTTTCCAATGTATTAGTTCATCTCTCAGTGGCACCAGTTCTCCTTTTTACTTCATCTATTGTGCTCTTTATTTTAACTACTATATTTTTTACACATAACATTTCAATTTGGTTCTTTCTTTATATATTCTTATTATTGCTTAATATTGCTAATATTTCTTTATCTATTCAGTGTGTTTATAATGTTTATTTTGAATCCTGTCCCATCAGTTGTCAGACTTACTCTTCTAATGGACTGTAAACCAATTTGTTGTTTGCTTTGGGAATAGCCACACTCCTTAGATGTCTCCTTGTTTTAGCCCGTCAATTACTGTTCCTGTATCCAGACACATATGTAGGGCAAGGCCATGACTCGATGACCTTCGACTATTCATGGGGTGGGAGGTAGGTGAGAGCCTAAAGGTAGAATGTCTTACGCACCAGAAAACCATCTTGGTTTGTGTCAGTTGTCCTGGAGCTTGAGTGAGGAGGCAGGGGAAGAGGTCAAGTGACAATTCAAGGCTTGTCTGTCCCACATATTTTGAAGCTCCTAACCAGCATTTGTGCTGCCAAGGTTTTACACCTGAGAACTCCTGTATCTATGTGGATTCTGGCACCACTGATGGCCCTGAGGCAGGTTAGAGAATTACAGTAGCCAGATGAAAATGCCTTAGGCTAGGGCCATCATCCCCTCACATAACAGTTCAAAACAGCCTCAGTCTTCCCAGGAATTTCTGACAGTTTCATGACTATCTTGACGTTCCTCTCTAATTCCACTGAAGTTGATCTTCGAGGAGTGATCATGTGGTAATTAATAGTAGAGTGTCTTGGTAGGATTGGAAGAGGTGATTAAAACTTACCTTGCTTGAACTCTGTAGGAAATCACTGTAGTATTCCAAATACCTCAACGAAAATTGTTAAGATTTTGTATAGGTCTACAGCGGTAAGGAGATGCCTGACTGCAATGTGGCGATAATTGCAATGTGTACCTTTTTGGTATGTAAAGGGTGTTCCACGATAACATATATTAAGGATGTGAGACTAGGAATAGTAAATCAATACATACCATCAAAAAATGTTGCTATAAGTTTGTTTTATCTCTTCTATCTGAGCCATATGATTATGTGTTTTTTCCAATCTAGATGGAGAAAACTCTTTAAGATAGCATCATATCTATTTGTAAACCACCACGGTCCCACCAAAATCTGGCTGGCAAAATTTGTTTTGGCTGTTCTGACACATAGTTCCTTTTATTAATCAAGACAACTAAATTTATGCTTTGAAAACAATCAACTATCAAATCTCAGTCGTTTAACACCATACAAGTGAATTTCTCCCTCATGTTATATGTTGCAATAAAATGCTCTGCTTCATATGGTCATTTAAAAACACAGCTGATGGACATTCCACCACCCCAACACATGGCAAGGAAAGAGGACATCTCACATCTGCTCTTCTCTGCCTTGGCACAGAGCTGACACATGCCACTGCTGCTCAACACTCACTAGCTAGAACTAGTCAAATATCCATATCTTCCTGCAAGAGGGCTGGAAATGTTGTTCTCTACATGCCTGAGAGGAGAGGAGAACAGGATATGATGAGCACTAGTAATGTCTGCCATATATCCTAAATGCTGTGTCAATATATTAATGATATAAGCTTGATTGCCAGGATGACACAGTGCTCAGATTCTCCTTTTACCTTTTTCATTCTTTCTTTTCTCTGCCCCTGTGCCCTGCCATTGGATTACTTCTACATCCCTTAAAACTGTGTTTCCCAAGGTTCAATTTCCAGTTTTATGCTATCTTTCTTATATAATATCTTTCTTAGAGATTTAAGAATTCTCTATCATAGTCTTTCATAGTTCCTTAAATATAGATTAATAAATATTGAATGATTGTTAAACTAATTAAATATTAACTTATAGCTAAACAGTGATTTGAGAAATCTCATACTTAGTAATTTTCACACCCAAATAGTAGAAATATGCAGCATTCTACTTCCTTCTTCTCATACTTTTCCCCTCTCCACCATTTTTTTCACCTTAACACCTTTCCTCTATGATAAAAAAAAAATAAGTATTAATTCTACAATGCACTCTGTTCTTTGATAAACCAAAGTTTGTAAGTAACAATAGCACAAAGATATTCAAAGTATGGAAAAGTAGACAAGAAAAAAGATAGTATTATTTTTATTTCCTGATATTAAATCATTGCATGACTCTCTTCTTTTTTGGTTGTCTCTAATTAGTGTAACACAAATATGCTAACTTCAGTGCCAAAATAATTTTGGAACAGTATTAATTTTATTTAGCATCTGCAATTAGAAACTATTTTAAATATTTTTTTATGTTTTTAAACTAAATAATAGCAATTTTTAGGGCTACAGGACCAAAACAAACTGATTTTTAAAATATTAGAAGTTATTTTCATTAAAAGGTATGCTATTCGAGACACAATATTATCCATTGATTCACTGAAAAAAATATTTACCCAAAACCAACTGTGCTTTAGGCATCTTGTTAATAAGTTGAAGTTTTTCATGTCTAGGTACCAATGAATAGGTTATTAAAAATGTATCTAATCTTCTTAGATGTAATTATATTTGTGCATTTCTCTGTATGTAATATGCCTGTATGAATACATATACATGTATGTACTCATGTATATGTATCTATATAGAGAGAGAGACAAAGAGAGAGAGGCAGATGAGTGTGGCTTCTGTTCTTACTGTTTTGTCATTGGGTTCCATGGACCAGGAAGACTTTTTTTGTGCTTTTTTTTGTTTAGTCCAAAAACGTATCAAAGGGAAACTAAAATTTTATATGGAATTAGAGATAAAATGTTTAATCTATGCCATAGAAAAAAAATTACGTAAATCAGGTTTATTTTCAACTAAGTGCTTTCTGTAGTGCTAAATGCTTCTGTATATCTTTTATATGTGTTAATAAAGAGACAGAAAAGTATACCTGATATAAAAAAATATTATATAAATGTCTGCTGTTATAAATTTTTACAGATTTATTGAAGAGTAATTGAAACACAACAACACTAATTTAAAATGTGCCTACCATTTGATAAGTATTAGTATATGTACATATTTGTGAAGCCATCCAATAATGAAGATTTCATCAACTCCAAAAGTTGCCTTCTGCCTCTATCATCCTTTCTCCCACACCTGGCTGCTCCATCCCTCACTCCCCATCCAGGCAACCAGTGATCTGCTTGCTGTCATTAGATTTGTTTTCATATTCTGAAATGTGGTATACATGGAATGATACAGTATGCATTCTTTTTTGCCTGGCTTTTTACACTCATCACACTTATATGATGTTGCTGCATGTATCTGTTTGAATGTTAAATAGCATTCCACGGTATGGATACATCACAGTTTGTTTACCCATTAAATTCATGTTCAAGTGTTTGTATGCATTTGCTTTTGTTTAACTTGGGTGGATATCTAGGAGTGGGGTAACTGGGTCATAGGATAAGTATATGTTTAATTTTTAAAGAAGTTGTTCATTTCTTTTCCAAAGTGTTCAAACCATTTTACATTCCTACTAGCAGTTTCTGAGGGTTGCAGTTGTTCTGCTTCCTTGCTGACATTTTATATAATCAGTATTTTAAATTTTACTCATTCTAACAAGGTGTAGCGGGTTTAATTTACATTGCCCTAATTACTAATAATGTTAAGCATTTTTCATATGTTTATTTGCCATTCATACATCTCTTTGGTGAAGTATATATTAAAATATATTGAAATATTTTTCAAATATTGGTGAAGGTTATAGGAGTGTTCTTTACACTAATTTATTTTTGCAATATTTTGAAAGTCTGAAATTATTTCTGAATAAAAAGGTAAAAACAAAAGAAATGTTATAAATATGGTTACAAGAATTTTTGTAAATGTTAACAAATCATCTTTAAATATATACTATATATAATTATTAATA
>NW_006436298.1:30012737-30020876 GCF_000325575.1 Pteropus alecto | reverse complement strand
ATATAATATATAACATATAATAGCTTATATTACATTTTCAACCCCAAATGATGTTACCAAAGATCAAGAAGTAGAGGGGGACATGTATGAAGAAACAGAAATAGAAAATCTCATCTGTTGAAGTGGGCTGCATCAAAAAGTCAGTTTCGATCTTGACCTGCATAATTAGAGAGCTATTTGTTCGATGCAAGTACAAACAAGAAGTGAAAATTATACAAATCACTGCAGAAAACAAATCAAAAGAAACTATTTCGTATATTGAAAGACAGAGAACACAGGGTATGGCACTAAAATATAAAAATAAAGAACTTAAAACAAGATAACAGGCAGAATAAACATTATTATATGAAGTTATATGAAGATTTTTTTTGGAAAATGTTTGCAACGTAATGTTAACTAAAATGTGTAAGATGTGAAATGTATTCAGAATTCCATCAATTATGTTAAACACGCACATATATATGTAACAGAGAGAAAAAGAACAGAAGAAATCATCGAAGTACCTGTCTTTGGGCAGTGGAATCATGCATAATTTGTATTTTCTTAATTATAACTTATGGGTTATAATTATTTTCAAAATTATCTGTAGTGAACATGAATTACTTTCATACTAAAAATATGAGTTATATTTTTTAAAAAGAAAAATATAACTTTCCATCTCTCCCTGTTTCTAGAGCTAAATCTGATTTAAGTGGTGCATGAAATGACATCAAGACCTTCTGCCAAATATTTTTCATGAAAAATGTAAGCTTGCCCCTTGGGCAACATTGCTGAGGTAACAAGTTTTATCACTTAGGTTGTTTTACTGAGAACGCTATCCCTCACATCAATTTTAGTTTTATCTTGGGTATATAAAAGGTCATATCAAGATGTTACAGGAATAAACATTAATGTCAGTCAGTTTTGATTAAAGTGGAGAAATTTCTCCCCATTTCAGAGGACCCAGAAGAGAGGGAGATTTTCCTTTACATTTGCAATCATTGTTTGTACTATGAAATGATTTGGGATCACCTCTGGCAGGGTCATGTTCTACGGCATGGATTCACAAGGGCAGTACAGAAGAGAGCGTGAAGAGCATGGACTCTGGAGACAGATGGTCTGGACTTCTACCATGGCTTTTGAGCAAGTTAGTACATATCTTTGTGCCTTAGTTCCCTTATCTACAAAATGGGGATAAAAATAACAATAGTACTTACCATACAGTTATTTTGAGAACTTAATGAATCACTATTCATAACATGCTCTGAACTCTACCTGGTACATATTAGGTGCTATAGAAGTCTTAATTAAATAGATATAATTCACACTAACTAAATTTTAGGCTAAGGCACTTGCATGTTTCCCCAGTCTTTTGTCCCCTATAGTAACATAATATATTTCTGCATCTTGTCCTGCACAGAAGTAGAAACATACTGCATTTCTCCCTTGGGCTTCTGCTCCCGTTTGACCTCTCAGTCTTCCATATACAATGGTTTTCAGTCCTTTCTAGATCTTCCATCACCTCAACAAAAGCTCCCTCCCCCCATGAATCCTGATTCCTTGCTGCCTTGTTTTCTGCTTTGCAGAATCATGGCCGAGGAGGACCTCTACAGTAAGTTTACATGTCGTTCCTTTGCACAGTGCCTCCTTGGAAACAATGCCCCAGATCCTGTATCAAGAACGGTGTGACACAGATTGGTCAGAGGGTTGCTAACAAGTACGCTGAGAGAAAAAGTGTTCCACATTCCTGTAAAGTTGATAAATACACTAGGTTTAGCAAAAGTAACCTATGCAACTTTGAAGACTCTGTAATATTCTAATGAGTGTTTGTTTCCTAGTGGAGAGAACAAAGCGTGTAGCATTTCCTAAAGTTATTTGACTGGTGAAAACTTTATTTTCTCTCTCTATTCCTACTGTCTCCTGAGTTAGCAGAACACCTCTTTGGAAAATGCTGCCTTTCTTTACTGAAAGGAGTGATACTATGGTTTAAACACCCCACAGTCTTGTGGGAAAGAAATGTTTTTAAAGGCACCGTTTTGCTTTGGTGGTCAGAATTGGTTCATCACCAAAATCCCAGAAGTAATTCAATACTCCTGATTCCGCCGCAGGCCTTCATGCATGTACTTTCTATGAATATTTTTGGAGAGCCCGCTACGTGCCAGGAGCCACTGAGGATGAGCACTCCTGCCTTCATTTCCACAGTCACGACTACACGGTCTTACAGACAGCTCACAAGGACTCTGTGCTCAGGATGTGAAAACTTGAATTGCACATTCAGGTAAGAGACTTCCCTACTCCCTTTGGGGCCCAAAGAGCAGAGCCAGCCCCTGGGTGTGTTTGGATGGTGAGTCCTGCTTGGTCCACTCTTCACAGGACACTGTTTTGGCATCTTTGTCAACCTTCATTCTGTCTTCACTAAGAACTGTACAACTTAAGAGTCTAACAAATTATAAGGGTTGATATAAGAATAATAATGAAAATAGAAATTATTTACTATCTTAAGCACTTTATATATGTTAAATCTACTTTCATTCTGCTTGGAGAGTTAAATATTTTCCTGTCCTTGCATGAAATCTCAGGCAGATACCATAATAATTTTTAGAATCTTAATAAGTGCTCTAATCCCTTCTAGGCACAAGAATAGTCTCATTTTAATAATTAATATGTTCAGTGCAGTGATCAACGTTCCAAGCTTTCTTCCAATGTAGTGCTCCTTCCCTATCTCCGCTTCGGGACGGAAGTCTGGAGAAGGAGCCGCTAGCGGGCAGTTTTCTTTCCTCTTGCCCTCTGTGAGCAATGCCTCGTGCCCTCACTTCAGAGTTGGAGTGAAGGTGGAAGGAGTAAGGGAAAGGAAAACTCTAGTCGGCTGACACAGATATAACCTCTGGGGACTCGTGGGGTGGTGGATCCCCAGTGCTGATTCCTTCTCTAGTGGAACTCCTCAAAGACACAGCAGCTGCGGCCCTCACGCTGTGATGCCGGCACTGCCTCACCCCCACTGGTCATTATAATTCCTCCCTCATGCCCTTGGCATCTCTCTGGCAGTCCTTTTTCTTTGTGGTGTTAAAGTAATGAAACACAGAGGCCATTAGACTGAAGTGGCTCTAATGCCTGAGTAGCCTCTGTAAGCAAACGGAAACCGAAGCCAAAATCAATTCCTATAAATGCACTCATATGAAGAAAACGAAATATAAGAATAACCAATCATAAGCAACCAACTATGTTTTCCCGAATAAGGCAACCGCTTGATCTATAGCCAATCAAATCATTTCCTTGCTTTATTTCTGGATCAAGCCTTTCCCCAGCTCCTGTCCACAAAGAACTCCTAATCACTTCTGTTTTGGTGCTGCCCAATTCTAGTTGATGTTTGCTCAAATAAACTTGAAAATTTTGCTGTGTCTCAGTTCATCTTGTAACAGTGGATATCACATTGTCCTTCCAGAGTTCACATCTGGTCCACTTGTGCTTTTTTGCCAGTCAGCTATAGGAGGGAACTTTGCTTCCAGCTGAGCTCTTTCCTCTCAGCTATGTCCCCTCAGGCCTAAGCAGCCACTGCCTGTCCCACAAGTCTTTATGTGCTTCAACTCCAGGGGATTCATGCCAGGCCTGCCCAATGATTCTTTTGAAGTTCTCTTTCTCACTTAGGTGAGAAGAAACATTACCCACTTTTCACAGTCCTCCAACAACTTTCCCCAAATAAATTCTCTTTAAAAATGATCTTTTCCTTCAACCTATCCAAGTTCTCTTATATATTTCAGATAGGTACTGAGCTGAGGTTTGCAGTTTTTGACTACTCCTTTTGCAAGTACTGCGTTGATGTTCTACCGAATACATTGCTACAAAATGTAGAGACAATTTGAACATGTTGTTTTGTTCCAGCCTTTAAGGATTCAATGAAGACTAATGTAGAGAGTCTCACTTTAACACCCTGGTAAGCAACTAATATCTGATTTTAGATGATAGAGGTTCTCTGATTATTCACGAGATTCTAGTGACTTAGACTATAAGCATCATGAAGGTAAGGATTTCTGTCCTTTTGTAAAGTGCTGTAACCTCGGCCCCAAGAACAATGCCTGACATATAATAGGAGCTCAACAAAATTTTGTTAAATGCATATATTATTTTACAGAAAAGAAAACTGAGGCTTAGAAAAAGTAACTTGTCCAAGGTTATTCAGCTAGTAAACCATGGAGTAATGATTTGAACAATTAGTGACAGAAAGCAATTAATGATAATCAGAGGTGTTTTATTAAAGCTATAATGTATTGTACTATATAATTATTTGCATAGAGGTTTTAAATTAATCTTGTTTTCATAGAAATCTACAATTTGGTTACCCTTCTAGAATTTCCTGGCTCATCAACCTGACTACACAAGGGACCTAACCTTGGATGGCCACACTGCCATCTGGTGTTGGATATATGAATTGCAAGTTTAATGTCCCTGTATTATAGGCCTTTAGGACTATAATCAAGGTTTTCTAAACTTTACATCCATAAACTTTACACCCATTAATTTTTACAACAAGCCTAAAAAGTGAGTACTGCTTGTATATTATTTTACAAGCGAGTTTATACAGTTGCAGGACCAGAACTTGACCCCAGGCTATCTAGTTACAAACCTTACTCTTAACTTTATGTTATACTATTTTTCTAGTGTAAGAGCATTTAAGACTTTCAGATTCAGAAACCTACTTTTGAGTAAGCCACAAAAATTTTTATTAGATAGCAATGGTATGTTAGAAGGTAAATTTGACTAAAATGTGAATCATGAAAAAAACATAACAAAAAAAAAATAAATCATGTACAAGGATACAGAAGTTATTTATAACTATTTTCTTTTGTCCTTCCAAGATCATGTTGTTGGCAGGTTTGGTTTCTTGTAAGGTCTCTCTCCTTGGATTATAAATGACTGTCTTCTTCCTGTGTAGTTAGGGATTCTCTTCTTGGTCTCTGTAAGATCTCTGTCCTAATCTTTTTTCCTTATAAGACCATCAGTCACACTGGATTAGGACCTACCGTAGGACCTTGTTTTACCTTAATTACCTCTTTAAAAATCCTGTCTCCAAATACAGTCACATTCTGAGGTACTAGGGTTAGGGCTTCAACATATGAATTTGGGGCGAGGGGGGATGCACAAGTCAGCACATAACAATTATATTCTGTTTTAAGGGAGTATTATCAACCAACTTACTCTGTTTCAGTAATGCTAAATGTCTTAGGATCTCTGCTTCCTTACTCTACAACCTGCTTGTCATTTTATGGGGTTATTAATTAATATCTTCACTAGCCATCTAGTTCATGCTAGGAGAATGAAATTCAAAATCATTTTATTATTTACTCACATAGTTTTTCTTCCTTATTTTTTAGTATTTTCCTGTTAATTCAAGTGAGAAAAATGATAGTCTGGTATTTCAACTATAATGAAGCCTACTCTTTCACATTTATCATCTCTAGTTCAATAAGAGCTACGCAAGAATTCACATGTGATATTGTTATAAAATAATGAACCACATGGAAACATTTGCCTCATTACTTTACAGTTATTTCTCCTAAAGTTAATATTTTACTACCTGAATAGTTTGAAAGAGAACAACGTTCCTCTGCTGAATCAGGATATCTGATTATTACACATCATTAATCTAATGTCAAAACACATTTACAAAAAATAACTTGGACTTTCTTACTGAGACCAACTTTTTATGCCATACCCATTATTTTCACAATGCTCATATCTTTAAAATGCCTTGCAATTTACAGGGCACCTTCACAGAGTTTTATTTATTTTTTTAATTCTCACAATTACTATTTGAAGTATGTATTCTTATTCTCAATTACAAATGAGGAAATTGAGACTCAGAAAGGTTTTTGTGACATGTCCAGAGACATAGTTATCAAGTACTAGAGCTAGGACTGGAACTCTGACACTAATCCAGAGAGAGCCTATTTTAAATGCTTTTCTAATATCCATGCTAATGTCAATTTCTAAATTACCTTTCTTTCCCAAGAGATGCCTTCATGAGAAAAAATTATGGTCAAATACATTTGGGGAACACTGTCTATTAAATTCCCTGTTGGAAGAATCACAGACTAGTTATCATTTCTAGAGTTTGTGAAGATTCCTGCATTAATGAAGCCCGCCTGACTTTGTTTAACCTAAGCTTATTCCCAGATTAAATTAATCATTGAAAAAATTTCCCCAAGTAATTGCTATTAACATCCAGAGGATCTTCATTAATAACTGTTCTAAACGGACAGCTTATTATCAGCCATTCAAACAAGACTGGGTGCTACCAATACTTCATGTGGACAGGCCATATTTCAAATGAGAGTTTAGCGAAGATTAAAGCAAGAAAGTGGTCTGGAAAGAACAAAAAGAAGTGTATACTTCTGGTGTTTAGTCCTTCATCAAATGGACTTGCTACAATATAATTGCTACTAAAAAAGAACCAATTCAAAACTTTTTGTGACATGTAATGCAATCAATTATAAAAAAAATATGTGTTTAATGGAGAAAATGACATTAATTTCTCATCAGTTTTATTAACCATAAATAATTATTTGTCAGAAAATTGAACAAATTAAGCCTAGTTTTCTACTTAGCAAGTGGCATAGCGCTGAGGTAGGTATTCTGATGCAGAAAGATCACTTGAAAACCTGCTTCATATTCAAAGGACTTTAAGGGACTTCTCCACATCATCATTGATGACTTGACCAATAATGTCCCATACAGAATTTTCTTAAAGGACCACATTGATGACAAAAATATATTAGAGGGTCTTCAAATACTCTATATTAAAAAATAAGTTACCTTGCATTTGGAGAGAGGACTAATTATTTTCTACAGTACTTTTTTTAATTTAAAAATTCAATTATTTTTTCTTTTTTCTCCTCTTTTCTATTCACTCTCATTCATCTATTTTTATCAATACAAATTCCTTATGTCAGAACTATACAGTAAAGGAATTTCAAAAGTCAGGCAGAGTGGGTAGAAATGGGTAGAAATGCAACAAAATCTCTGAGATGTTTGGACAACCACAGATGCAATCCACTACACAGATGCATACTAATTTGACAGAAAGAAAACTTAAATCTAAAACTTCTACTATACCATATTTCAGTTAGGTCTTTTAAATGAATAGTGCATGCTGGGAACCAGATTGTATTCTTAGCTCCATGAATCTTCCACGAGTGATAGTTCTGCTTGTGACAAAAGGTCAAAAACAATTTTGAACAATTCAATTTTTCTCTAAACATTTAGTTCTTGCCTGCACGAGTAACTTCATATACACAGACACACAGACACAGACACATACACACAAAGAGACACACAGAGTTTACTAAATTATCTCTTTGAAAAAATGCTGTTTATTGGTAAGAGAATTTGAAAACCCAGAAGCCAGATAAAAAGTCTAAAAGCAACCTGTAACCTACCAAGTTCTAGTGACCTTGGATTTAATCCTACAGCTTGCTTCCTACTACCCTCATCCTTGAAGACTAGGAATTTCACCTTGCTCTATCTAGTGCACTTTTGTACTTTTGTCAGAGACCCCTTGCCATTTATAAATGGCAAGCTTTGAATTGCTTTCATAGTGGAAATTTTTACTAAAGTCCAACAACTTGAATCATTCATTCAAGCGAATCAATCCTAACAGCTAAGGCTGAAATGTCTTAAATGGACTTTTACCTGTTCTGTGGTATTGGGGAAATAATAGTATCTTGATGGTGTGCTTTACAACTTACTAAGCACTCTCCAACTTGTCATCTTATTGTTGCTTATCACAAAAGGCCTGGTGAGGCAGGAAAAGCAGATGTCATCCTCATTTTTACTATCAGGCAACTGAGGTTAGAGGAGTGTGACCAATTTGCCTAGGGTGATGTACCAGTAGAGGAGAGGGGTAAGACAGAGCGGCCTCCCAGATTTTCATTCAATTCTCTTTCCATAACCACATTACTAAGAGTTGAGACATAGGCTGAATAAATAAAAGATAAAATTGAGCTATATTTCTTGAATGAAGACTCCTGGAACCCAGTCAAGCTACCAGAATTTCTGTGCACTAACTAAAATACTTCTTCTAATTTGGAACATACATTTTCAATAATTGCATCATGAATTACAAAATCTGAGAACTACAGCCACTCAGCAAGGCTAGAAAATTAA